>NC_041363.1:20954235-21209235 GCF_900634415.1 Cottoperca gobio | reverse complement strand
CAAGGAGATGCTGAGAGTGGGCAAGCAGAAAGCCGACAGCATGGGCACCAGGGCTGGTAAGCTTTCTTCTGCAAGACATCGTATCCCTGCACTTTCCCTCATCTGTGAGGTTTTAGTGAGCATGTTGACACTTTATATGATCTAAAATGGAGAAAAGCAGGAAATCTCCATATTTGAGAGGCTGAAACAAGGCATGGAACATTACGATTAATCGATAACCCAAATAGTTTATTTAATTTAATAGTTGCAGCTCTTGATAGAGGAGCTTGGATTAACCATATTTTTGTAAGCAATATTAAACCCATACTATTTAGTTGAACTAGAGAGGGTTCATATTCACTTGTTGACATAAAGCAGTCGGTACAGGGGACCGGGAGGAGAAGCTTGAAAACCCTCACGGTCTGAGATATGATTTTGCTGTATGTTCCATATAAAGTAAGCATTTCTATCAAATATGATCCAAGGCAGAATGAGATTCTGTAAAATATGTGCATGGAAATGTGTTCAGAGAAGTACGTTGTGTTTACTGAGCTTGTTACTATGGCAAGAGCACAGTATGTCGTTTTGTTATTGCAGGTTTCTTTAGCGAGTTGAAAAAGAGTATCAGTAGAACACTTTGAAATGTAGCTGTCGTTCGTTTGTATCGGTGCCTTTTAGTTTTCAGTTCAATAAGAGAATGTTGGAAATGATCTTTTCTCACACGTTTTTCATTCAACAAGCCATTAGTTTTATTTGAGCAGTGTACTGAAAGCAGCAGAATCGAGTACACTTTAAAATGTGTTTATTTATCGCAGGTAATATGGTTTTGCATATTTCCCTCATCTCGTGCAGCCCTGCTTGTTACTGTGGCTGGATGTCAACATTCTCAGATCGTTTTATGCATGAAATAAAATCAAACGTGTTCATTTTCCAAACAGTCGAATCACACTTGATTACGGAGCAATTAAATTTGAAGTGTGTGAGACATCTGTGCAGCCACGCGTGACCAGAACAGAGGACCGAATAATGATCGCTGCAGTATTTACCAAACAGAACCGTTGGTATAAAACTGTCCCAGGTTTACAAACTGGAGCTTGTTGAAATGAAGATGCCATGTGTGCCCGTGTGCATCAGGTCTGTCGTGGGTGGTGGGGGACGCAGAGGAGCTGCCCTTTGATGACGACCAGTTTGATATTTATACCATCGCCTTTGGCATTCGGAACGTCACCCATATAGATCAGGTAACTGACTCCACCAGTACCAAAGCTTTTCTCTCATGCACAGATAATCCCATAAAGACCTTTGGTGCTACAGCGCCGCACTTAAGAGACATCCGCCTGTTAGTAGAACAGCGTTAACAGAGAGTGTGTCAGCTCATCGCACTCTGAGCTGCTACCTGCTTTATACTTGCGTTCATTAGAAGATCCCCAATAGTTAAGTTTAGTTTATTGAAGGTTCCCCATTAGAGCTAATGTTGCAGGGGTCCACACAAGAAAAACATACATTAAAAATGACCAACATAAGACATATATTAGAGAATAACATGTATATGTATTAGTAGAAACTTAAACTAATAACTTTCTCTACATAGTTTCCATGTATTTATTGTTTTAAATAAATAAAAAGTCATTATTAGAGTTGCATTTACGTCTCTTACACGTGCATTAAGAGGATTTACAGTTAAACTTGTTTGTCAAATTGCTAAATGTATTCAGGGCTGCAAGTAATGATTATTTTTCTTTTAAGTAAACTGTTCATTCATTTTTTATTCAACCGATTCATTTTCCAGTAAAGTGTCAGGAATGTGTAAAACAATACCATCACACTTTTTTAAAGTCCAAGGTGATGCCTTTTGAATTGTCCAAAATCCAGTGATTCTCCCTTTACAATGACATGAAACATAAGAAAGTGTCAAATCCTCCTATTTGAGAAGCTGTAACCCACCAAATAATTTGGCTTGATAAATGACTTAAAAGGATTAATTGATAATTAAAGTTGTTGTTGAGCACAAATGTTTTTCTTTTCTTTTTTAGGCGCTGCAGGAGGCTCTGCGGGTGCTGAAGCCTGGTGGCAGGTTCATGTGCTTAGAGTTCAGCAAAGTGACAAATCCTGTATTGGCAAGGTGAGAAGGAGATTTCACATGAATCAACCTCGTGAACCTCAGAAGGTCTCTGGAGATTCATTACTGCCATCACAGATCCAACAACACATTTGAAACACTCGTGTGCAAAGCGTTTATCCAAGCTGTCGTAGGAATGAATAAATGACAGAACACATTGGTAGGTTTTCAGTCTCGCCACATTCTAGGAGCAGCGATTTTTATTTAGTAACGAGCATCATGCTGAATTGAGACATTTCCCATAAACTGCTCGGCTTTACTAAAAAAGATGTGTGTGTATATATTGTTGTTATCTGAATAGCTTTCGTGTCCTTCCATAATCTTGTGTGGTTTGGAAGAACAGCGCCCTCTTCTGGTTTTGTACCTCGAAGCACTTCAGCAGTTAAATGTGACCTGGCTGCACAGGACTGTAGAGCACGGAGGGAACTCAGAATTCACTGTTGAGATGATCCTTTTGAAATAAAACCTGCAGACTGTTGTCGCTCCGGGGCTCATGGTTCACTACCTGCGCTGTAGAGGCTACATGTAAGGGTTTTACAGCTCAGAGAAAGCTGCCTTTTGGCTCCTCTGGTAACTTGTATCCTCTTCCATGTTTTCAGGCTTTATGACGCATACAGTTTCCAGATGATCCCAGTTTTGGGAGAGGTGATTGCTGGAGACTGGAAGTCGTACCAGTATCTGGTAGAAAGCATCCGCAAGTTCCCGGACCAGGTGAGGAAAGAAAACTATTTTATTTCCGTCTCCCCATTTCTGTGTACGCTACTCTCCATTCTTATATGATTCACCTCAAGTTGGTGCTATTTTAAATGATTTTGTATTCCCCTTTTGATTGTACAGATCTTATCAAGAAACCTTTTAGCTATTTTAAGACCCTTTCCATACATCAGCTTGAGATGACTCCCTGGACCACTGTTTAAATAATTTTACTACATGTTCTTGTATAACCAGTATTTGGTCAATAAACTTTGATAACATGTAATATGTGGCGAGAATGCAGGCACATTTAAATTAATGAGATTTTATCTATATTTGAGCAATTATTTACACGTTTAATAAATGTTTAGCAATTTGTAAAGTCTGTTTAATTTATAGTGCTTTCAATATCATATTATACATATATTTACGATATATACTATAAATGAATTATTAATGTTCTGTCTGATGCTTCATAAGGCTGAATGAGACATTACCCCATGATGGTTTATAGCAGTTTCTCAAAGTGCAGCCCGTCGATGGCGACCCTCGGAAACATTTTGTGCGGATCCTGAATGTGACATGAGATGCATTAAATATTTCATAATATAGTATGCCATTTAAAATAGATAATAAAAAAAAGAAGATGGTATGTCACAAATCTATTTTTAAAAGTCATTGTATATTATGCAATGAAAAATGTCTCAAAAAAGTTGTATAGGAAGCCTTAAATAAATAAATAATAATAAATTCATAGTATAGTATGCAATGAAAATAAGTAGTTTCTGCCATAATGTCACAAAACAGTCATTACAAAGTATAGTATGTATACTTTGTATAAGTATGTATAAGTCTAGTATGCCATTGAAATGTAAAAATAAATCATAGTATCTCCTAAAAAGTAAAAAAAATAGAATATTATGCAATAAAGATACTAATTAGAAAATACAAGTTAAACTGGAACCAAAATAATTTTTAATTCTGACGTGATTAAGGATGTGATATGATTCGTTGATCATCACAATCTTTGAAGATCATTCTTGTTGTGATTAACGGATTGTTTCAGCACAATTTTCACTTTGTTCCTAAACAAAGTTTACATTTCTTCAAGCTTGTTCGATCAGATTTAATTATTTGATGCCAACCTGAGCAATGTCACTTTGTGGATTCAATGTTAGCGAGTCATTTCCTTTGCTCTCTCTCTCTCTCTCTCTCTCGCTCGCTCGCTCTCTCTCTCTCTCGCTCTCTCTCTCTCTCTCTCTCTCTCTCGCTCTCTCTCGCTCTCTCTCGCTCTCTCTCGCTCTCTCTCGCTCTCTCTCTCTTCTGCAGGAGGAGTTTAAACTAATGATTGAGGAAGCAGGTTTCTACTGTGTGAAGTACTACAACCTCACCGGTGGAGTCGTGGCTCTTCACTCTGGTTTCAAGCTGTGAGATGCACTCTGACACCTCCTATGGGGGGGGGGGGGGGGGGGGGGAACGAAAACACTGGATCTGTGTTTCAGGCTTTTATGTCTGCGGAGTTCTTTGACGTGAGTTTTCAGAGCACGAAGCCCCAGAGCTCCTCTCTGCACAATGACAGGGAAATTGGGCCAGTGCACATATTTATTTTCTTGCTGATGGTCTTGGTTCAGCGACACTTTAACTGTACAAAATACCAATGTTAAATAATGCCACATTAAAAACCAAAATGTCACTGTATTTGTGGTATCAGAGTTAAGACTGCTGGTGCAGTTGGTTTTGAATAGGTTTTGTAACATCTACATTTTGGCTACAAATAATAAAACGTGTTGAAAAAGTTAATGTCAGTATCTGAATGGATTATTCTCAAAGCTACGGAAGGAAAACTAATTACTACTTCTAAGGATAAAACAACAAAACAAAGAATCTCAATGTGGACAATGTAAAGAAGGACACCACAACATGAGTTACTTGAATAAAACTGTATATTTTACAGATCTTTGTACACTTTAATTACAAAACTGTATGGTACTAAAGTTTTAAAATCAGTTTTTTGGTCAGAGAAGATTTAATCGTCTTGTGTGCAATTACCATGTATATACAAAGTCTCATGTTAGTGATTTTTCTCAAAATAAAAAGCAACCAAATAACTCAAACGTTCATACACTCTGAACATAAGACATGGCTTAAAGATAAATATATTAGTAAATAAATATTCAGAGAACATATTTCCATTTATGAAATGTGTTTGCTATACAGGTACAGAAATATACACGGACTGATTTCTAGCCTTTGTTTTAAACATTTGTAATGGTAATGACAGAAAATAATTATATTCTTAAAAAATTAAAAAATATTAATTTTTGTACACATTTTTAATCTTCTTAAGTGCTAGAAACAATAACAAAAAAAATTAAATAGTGACTCAAGTACCCCAAAATGTTATATTTGCAGTAGGTACATATCTCTATGCAAAAGGCAAGATTAGATTCTCACTTGATTACAGCACTGGGTTAACTTATAAATAGGGTTATTTCAGAAAGTTTTCCTCTGTGTAGAGAATGTGTATATTTCATAGAAACAGTATAAAAACAGTCTGCAGGACAAACAGAAAGGCATGAATGACAAGCATTGATATCGCAAGTATGTATTATGCATGGCACGATATGTTTCAAATGGATACACTGTGGTATTTATAACTGCATTATTTAAAATAAATTTTTAAAAGTCACAGTACATTAAGGAACCCTTATGAAATATGAGTCTTTTCCAGCTACTTTCCTTTGGCCTTTTGATACATGCTAGAACTCTTTTGTTTTTGTTTTTAATAGATATTTATTAGAGCATGCCTCATTGAGGAAATTGGGTAAGTGACAGCAAAAATATACTTTTTAAGGGCTTCCAAACAAAAGGTAGAGTGCTACACTCTACTTCTGAAGAAATCTACTGACCCCGAGACCTACTGTCACTTTAGACTGGAGTTGGACTAAAAGCGGTGCAGTGTCTTTTAGATTTTGCTACAAATAGCTCACCAGCGTAAGGCTTACATGTTGCTCTGGCACATCTCATACAGGTAGGCCACTGCTGGACAGAAATGCAATGCATAAAACAAATTCTGTATTATATTGAATAGAGACCAGTGTTAGCCTTGCATTCACATTTCTATGCATTTTTCTGTAATATATAGCTTCTTCTCCCCAGAGAAACGTGTGGGTCACAGACACTTAGAAAGACCCTTTTCCCTGCTTTAAAAAAAAAAAAAACAATCATGTCTTTCTGTTTTGGTATAGCTATGTCCGTACAACCTATTTAAGTTGGTGGTTGAAGCTTTATAGGCAGTCAGTGTTCATGTGTGCACATATACATGTAGATGCAGATGTTTGTGAATTAAGTGTACTTTTTTCTTTAAAAAAAAAAAAAAATCTGATTCCCAGATCTTGCACTAAAGATGGAAAAACAAAATCGGGAGAGAAATCTCACAAGAAATGGGCCCGGATTATTTAACGCTGAAGGGGCCTAACCCTCGATGGTAGCAGACAGTCTGCAGATAGAAGCCAATACCAACCTACTTCTAGTTTCAGTCCATCCGTATTTGTAGTTACACTTTGTCTCAGTGCTATGGTAACATAGTTTGGTGCCGAGACGTTTGTGGCCACAGGAATGAACTTGACATACTGTCTAGAAATGACAGGCCATTTCAGTAGAAATCCACACAATCGAAGATGATAACATTCAGCGCTCGGAGAGCAAGGTTAAAACAAGGCAGCTGAGGGTTTCAATGATTGACTGATTCGGTACCAAATACATACTTTTTGAGTCCTTTCTCTCTGGGCTCGAGTTCATATACCCAGACCTCCCTCGTTTGTTGGAGTACTGCTTCCCAATGCAGTGGGGCTTGCAGAGAGCTGAGGGTGAAACAAAGCCCTGGTCTCCTCCTCTTGAGGGTACGACTGACCTCTAAACTGTCCTGAGGTGAAGAACCCCTCCCTGGGCTCATGTCGCTCTCCTGTCCGCACCTCAGCCTCCACTGTGACATTAATGGGCAATAAACTGCTCTGGGTCTCTGTCTCAGTGCCCAATTCACAGTCTGTGTCCTCAGGAATTATGGGTATTCTCTGGTTAAATTCGCAGCAGCCCTGTCCAGAGCAGGTCTCTGAGTCTGCATACTGCACATTAACAGCGTAGTCCTCGGTGTAGCGCCCCGTTGTGGCCCTGTGCACCTTCATCTCTTTGTAGAAGCAGCAAGGTAGCCCTTCGTAGCTCACCTGCTCCGCGGAAGGGCACATGTGCTCAGGAGCAAAGTAGTTCTTGGAGGTTGAGTTATGAAAGTCCACCCCCCTGTGAAAGCGTCCTGTGGCCAGAGGCCCAGCTTGGTCCGAGTCCTGCCCTTTGGACTCCACATTGGAAGGAAGCACTTCGAAGCAGCAGCTACAGGCTGCGGCTCCGAGCTCCCCCGACTCCTCCTGCGCCCCCTTTCCCCTGTCTGCTCTGGGAGCCTCTGGAGCCCCGGCTGAGGTAGTGCTAGTGTTGCTGTTCTCCCTGGGTTCCAGTGATGAGTGACTGCTGTAGTTGGGCTCCAAACTGCAGTTGGAGAGGTGGTCCCCCAAGTTATATCCCGCAGCTCCAGGAGGGAGCTGCAGGCAGTCGTGTCCCAAGGGAACAAGGGAAGATGTATCCTCGGCAGGAACTGTGGCGCACGCCGCAGCCCCTGCTTCCCCCACGGAGCCCCTACACGGACTCTTACTCCGGTAGACGTAAGGATCGTAGTCACTGCTCAGCGAGCTGCGGAAGGTAGAGCAGCTACCGTACACCCCCTGGTTGCTGACCTCAGTACAGTCCAACATGGAGTCGCTGGAGGAACAGTGGCACTGGCCTGAGCTGCTGCTGCTGCTGTCGCTGCCAGGGCAGTCGGCAAGGTAGCCGCTGCACACTGAGCGGTGGCCGTGGTAACAGCTCAGGCCAGAAGTGCTTCCGGTATCACCTATCCTTGAAGAAGAGGCAGGTGCCATGTGTACCACTGTGGGGTATAACAGCCCCTGCTGAAAGGCCCTGCTGTGGTGGCCCTTATGGGCCACTCCCCCTCCACCAAGCTGCCCTGCCATAGCCGGCCCTTGGCCCCCCTCGGGCTGCTGAGGGAAAGTCAACCCCTGAAAATAGTAGTGCTGGTACATAGTCTCGTACTGTGAGAAGCAGGCTGCTCGAGAAAAATTTCGACCGTGGAACTTGGGTCGTTTAAAAGCAGCATGATGCGGCTGTGCTGGGTAGGCGGGGGGTCCACGGTGCTCTAATCCGCAGTGGTGGGGGTTGAGCGAGTGGTCCAGATGGAGGGTGGGGTGGTAGCTCCGGAGAAAGGCGGATGTTGACTGGGGTGTGTACAGACCTTGAGGATCCGGGTGCTGGTCCACGGTGAGCATGGTGATGGGGTTGCCGTGGGGGTCCATGCTGGTTCTGGTTGGGTAGGCCGTCACCTGGCCAGCACGGTGCACCCTGCCGGGATAATGGACCGGCAGCACCACCCGCTGCCGGTTGTGCACCGGGTTGCCAGGGTCTATGCATGCTGGTCCTGGATTTCCCTTCTTTTGCTCTGAAGAGAAATAACGTAGTCTCGTAAATGTCTCTTTTATAAACCAGGGAACATGTGTTGTTCCTTCAATGAAATATGTGTTTCTGTGGTATTTTATCTAAATATCAAAAATATTCTCTCACCGATGATGTTGTGTCTACAGTGGGGACATGTGTGATGCTGGAGCAGCCAGGGGTCGACACATTTCTTATGAAATCTGTGAGCACAGGGGATAACTCGCAGCTCCTGTAGGGGACAAATACAACAAGATTTAATAGTCAGATTTTTACCTGGAATATCATTTACAAAGTGCAATCAGCTGAAAATACGGAAACTGACAGAACACGATGTTTCGGCTACATGTCAAATGATTGTGTCTTGTATTTCAGTGACATTGATTATTATATTGGAACTTTTAAATGTCAAATGTTTAAGTATTTTTAATTATTATTAGTAATGTGTGTGCTAAATAACTTCCTAACTCAAATAAATAAAAGGTCTTCAACGTCTGCTTACAGCTGGGGGACAGAAAACAACAAACAAGTAGAGCAAGTGCGGTCTTCTAGCATTCTCTAATTAAATTTAAGGTGACAGTCCAACACACACACACACACACACGTGAGTGAAATATCCAAATTAACTGTTGCCTTTAATTTAATTCAAGGAAAATGCTACTTATTTGTTAATTTAAGCTCCAGATCCTGCCTTGTAGCTCCTTGAATGTTATATATATATATATAATGTTAGAACTAGAGCCTGTTAATTTAATAACACCAAATGCAGTGTGAAGAGCATACTATACTATGAATGTTTGGTGACATTTGTTTTTATTGAAGAGCAGAACTTATGCACACCTGTAGATAGACAGGTGTGTAGGAGAAGACCAAGAGTGGACAATGCAGAACAACACATACTATATTATGGAATCTTTTATACCACGCTATACTATGACTTTTTTTCATGGCTTACTATTAATTCTCTTGTGCTTTGTTCCCACCTCGTCTATCTGAATTATGTTGCATTGATACAGTGGTCCAAGTGGTAAATTGTGCTTTCTTACAATATTGTATAGTAAATGTTAGTTAAGTGTGTCGCTGATGTAACCGGTTTGAACTCAAAGTGGAGATGAGGTCTTAAAATGTATGGAAAAGGTCTTAAATTAAGATTCCTGCACTCCTACAATTCCCAAAATTACAAAGTAGCGGCATAAATAATTCTCAGAGGGTGAATAAACAAGTGGCTGAATGTCCAGAAGGTGGCGGCAAAGCTGTACAGAAATGTCAACTTTAATGAAGGTTTTGAGTCTTAATCCAGTTTTTACCTCTGAGGAGCCAACGTCCCATAATGCCACAAACAAAACTCAACTAGATGCCGCACCACAGTACAACGACAAGTTTGATGCTCAATGTCAACACTTTGTGGAACAGAACAAACAAGAGGCTTACGCGTGAGGATTGATATGAAAAGAATGCAACACTTTGTATTCAGATGGAGAATCGGCATGGAGGAATTCCAAGAAGACAGCAGGAGCACTATGAATATGAATTATAATATTCCTCTCCAGTGAGAGCTTTCCCTCCATAAATACTTTATTCTATGGCTTAATGTGACTCATCTTCGGGCTCTTTTCCACCCAGGCTTTTGTTGCTTGGTTCACTGCTCAAAAAGTGCTTTGATGCCATTCAGCCTTTTATATCGCCACTTCCTCTGTGCAAGCCCGGCGCCACGCTTTGTTGTGTTTTCTTCTCCTCCTTACCGGAGAGACACACAACAACAAAAAAAACACTCACACATAAGCAAACTATGTCCCCCCCTGGGCACTGGGGTTTGTCCCCGCAGCGTCCGTGTTGAGGATGAGCAATGCCGTTTAAAGTAAACCCTTTAAAGTCCAAGATTACGATACATCGTTTGACAATGAAAAGGGATTGAAGAAGGCCACACTGGGAAAACAGGAAGCATAATCACAACCCAATGCACTCTGGGTACTGTTATCTCCCCAGGTGCTCTCAAAGACTGAACTAAACATCTAAAAAAGGTGCCGGAAAAAACGTCACTGAGGATCGCGGGACTGCGGTCCCTGAACACATCAGGGGGACTTCCATTCTATTGTCCACAGAACTGCATTATGTTTCATGTCTACAGAGTATGTAATGAAAAGAAAACAAGCTCAGTGGGTAGACGACCGCACTAACACTGCCAGTTCAGAGGTTTGGCTCCCACATGGTTCACTTATGCTTTAAAGTTTGAATAAAAATCATTCACCTAATGATGTATGTTATTTCTGTGTTTGTCAGGGATGTTGTTACTCAGTGCTCCACTGGTATCATAACTTTGTCTTATTTTGTTTTATAATGATATAATGTTTTTTTTTGTTTTTCTTCTTGTTCATGAAAATTGGATTTCCCCAGTCATGGACCCCACACATCAAAAAACTGCAAAAAGACACCGTTCAGTGTCGGCAAACTAAAAATGAAGAGAAAAAATAGGAAGAAAATGCACACAAACTGCGGATTATGTCCATCATAATAATTTGAAAACAAATTTTAAAAAGTATTTGGGCTGCAAACAGTACTTTAGAAAAATGAGTTATAGTATGATTTGACCTGGATTTGTTGTACTTTTTTTTTTGAACATATTCTCTTGATTTTAAAAGTCACAATAATTAATAATAAAAATAATATAATTTTCTTCCGATTGATCCAATAAGTTTAACAATGACACCTGACAGTTTTTGGAAGTACAAGTGTGTCACAAAGTTGAGGTATTAGCAGTTGGAGTGTTTTGTCACTTTCATGCATTATCTACCAATATAATATAACATAACAAGAACCTTGATCTTTTTAACATAACCTTTGTATTCACTGTAAGAGCTGGCATAACCACACACACACACACACACACACACACATATAGTAAAGCAGAGTTTACGGCGAGTAAAACCGTTGTACCGTTTAATAAAAGTCCCCAAATAATTAAAATCAAAAGGACAAAGTGTCTTTTCTTACCTCCCCATCAATGTACTTTTCAAGACAGATGGCGCAGTCAGAGGTGGAGCTGCTGCTCAGTGAATCGGAGGCTCCACAGCTGCTCTCGCGCTGGCCCTTTCCTTTGGCCTTGAACTTTCTCGTCTCCATCTTTTCCAAGGCTTGGATGGCCATTCTGTTCATCGAGCTCTGTGGTGGGGAGGAAGGAAGCAGGAATAATGAGATCCAAAAATAAGACAGAAAAATGACAAAGCTAACTGTGAAAAGTTAGTGATGATGCTCCCAAGTAAACATTCCTGTAAACGTCTATGCGTCAGTGTTGGCAACTTTTGAACCGTGTTCCTCTCTGCTGATGTTAACGAGAGAGGGTTGATGTTGATGATTTGAGACGTTCGTGCAATGTTTGACTCATGCATTATCAACTCTCTCTGGTGTCTTTTTTATCTCTTATGTGTTTCGTGTTGCCTTAAAAATGTTACTTGGTGATTGACACACGCAGATGCAGAAACACTTATTAGGATTAAACTTAATGATTCACATGTGTAGCAGACATTTGGATTTACAGCAGTGGGGGAGTTATTTATGCTCAGGTTTAACTTAAAGGAAGAAACCCTCTCCAGAGACCCTTTTTATTTTATGTTGCCTCCCAACTAGATCATTGAAGACTGTTTAAGGACATGCGGGTATCTTAGTAAGTCAGAGCAATGCATGAAAGTCAAATCTCATCACAGGGTTGACAAACACGAGGACTTAAAAATCTGTAATTAACTGCAGTCTTCTGAGGACAAACCCTTGAGGAATCCTGCACTAAATCCCAAAGTGTTCTCATGTTTACAGTTGAATTAGAAAGGAAATGTTATTACTGTATTAACAATATTTACACCACAAGAAGTTCATTACATTTTCAGGAAGAAAAGGCCCCTGGTGTGAGCGGTCCTCTTAATTAACCACCAAAGGAAGTCTCCCGCTGCGCGCGCACACACACACCAACACACACACCAACACACACACACACACACACACACACACACACACACACACACACACACACACACACACACACACACACACACACACACACACACACACACACACACACACACACACACACACACACACACACACACACACACACACACACACACACCTTAACGGATGCCGCTACAAGTTTTCTGCTCCGTCATGACACCTCTGAGTTTTTGGCTCCAGCAGCCAACCTCTCATAAGCGTTAATTAAATGCTAATCCTGATTCATGCGCCCCAACATAAGCCTCCACTGAGAGCTTTTTGTCAACACACCGAGAGAAATCAATCAACAGCAGTGCTACCGTCGCCTGACTCAACGCCTGCAACTCCAAGCGAGGTCGTGCCGACTGGAAAAACCCGGCGCGGCGTGTTTGCATCACTTTTGCTCCCATGTGACTCAAACTGTGGTTAACAAAGAAAGCGCTGAGGAGTGTGTGTTTAGACACTAACCTGACTTCTCCTTTGCTTGAGTTTGATCTTGATGAGCAGAATGAGGCAAACCAGCGACACAACCACGAAGAAAGCCAGGAAGATGCCCATGTCAAAATATTCCGTGGGCTGCTGTGGAAAAGGAAGGCAAGAGAAAGACACATTTGTCAAATAATCTTAACATGCAGCCGTTTTAAAAAAGGTTATTTTGCCCGAGAAATGGTGCATTTTTTATTAAGGATGTTTTTATTATAGCTTTGTTGGTTGCTCAAAAGAACAGAGAACATTTTTACTTTGATTGTGCTTATTGTGTCAATGTATGACTGTCAGTAACTGACTCAGGTTAGTACTACGTCTCTTACACAAGTGAGATCGTTCTGCAGAGCGAAGCTGAAACGATTTGTCGATTAAGCGATTAGCTTATCGGAAGGGAAGTATTCGTACTTTTTCAAACAAACGTTATGTGGTTACAGTTTCTTAAATGGGAGGATTCACTGTTAGTCTCTGTTTAATATCATTGTAAATTGTTCTTTTTGTCACTTAACAAAATAATCAATTAATCGAGAATAAAACCCGTTATTTGCAGTCCTGCTGCAGAGTTCAAGACAAGAAAAAGAGCGAATTTGACAGATTTGAGTCGAGTTCAGGGAGGACACATTTAAACTGCCCAGACCTCACTGAGAATGGCCAGATTGCTTCATTCTTCATCTGAAAAATGTCTCTTATCGGATAGACCTTTCTCTCGGGGCTTTCATTATGTAAAGTTATTTGACCTCAAAGTGTGCTGTTCGGTCCTCTTATCAAATATTCCGAGCAAACAAACAGCTCTTTGAATGGCTGATAATCATCTCTCACAGCGCTGCGAACAAAAAGCGGGCAGCGGAGAAGAAAGAGAAAGGGTCAGATTTTCTTGCTTGATCCAATCTCTAATCTTGAAGGAGAGGATGAACATGTCATCTCGCATCGACTTCACTTCCAATAAGCTTGATGAACAGACGCTCTTGAAATTCCTCTCCGGTCTCAGTGAAGCTGGTATGAATGAAAGCTTACATTAGCGTGTTATTCGGCTTTTCTTTTCTTGTTTTAAGTTTGCAGCAGAGAATCGAATGCCTTCTCAAATTGCTTGCACATTTATTACACAGGAGTCAGTGAAGTAAACAGCATTACCTCACTGAAGCGTCCAGTTTTTACCAACATGATTAAGTCTCATAAAAAAAAAAAGCAGTCACAAAGCAAGAACCTGCCTTTGGTGTCCGAGGTTGTAGTTTTTTATGGAGTTGGGAAGGAGATGTGTCATGTTTTTTAAGACAGCCAGTTTGCCTGTGGGTGCATTTTTGTTGTCGTCAGGCAAGTCCCTGCACTGCAGCGCAGGCCTGCCCGAGTGGAGATTCTTTAGGAGGGAGATCTCTTTCTTCTCAAAGCGTCTTACCAAGAGCTATTAATTATTAACTGGGAGAGCTAACATCAAAGGAGCAGACTTGTGCTGAATTAAATGGGTGCTGGAGCCTGGCAGTGTGGAGCTGAGAGAAAACTGGGTGAGAGGGAAAAGCCGAGCGAGATTTGGCTCCGCTCGCTTTTGAACTTTCCCAGAAGAAAAAAAAGTGAAAGAAGAAAGAAAAGAGCGATGTTAGTTTATGTAAAGGAGGCAGGACGAAAGAGAAAGTTGGAAGAGCTTGTATTTATAGCACAACGCTGTTTTTAATGTTTGGGTGTTTGACAAGGCTTTTTGACTGCTGGGAAAGATTGAATCAGTTTGCAGGGTTAATTAGTCTTTAATGCGCTATGAAAGTCAGATTCATAAACATCTTGTCTGTGGATTAAACCAAAGGGAAATCTAATTGAGACGTAGCACACGCACTTCAGAGTCATGATGTGTTTACGTTTCCCTGAAGCTGATTTTAAAGTAGAATTCATTGAGTGTGGTACATATGCCACCCCTTATATCAAAGGCCTTTTGTTAGTTTGCTTCTTTATTTCCTCCTGCTGTGACTTGTCCATGCCGCAGTAGTTCCACCAAAAGTACCTGCCGTGATGAAGACCAGCGCTTGTGTGTTTGCTACTTCTAAGAATCAAACACATTCTATATTAAATCTTATTGGTGCTGGATAATGCAGATACCTGTGTTTCTATTTCTTGCTGTTTCGACTGCTTGAAACAATAGAAGGCTTCCATGCATAGAGGCGTTGGGGAAGTTGAATCCAAACTTGTTTTAGCGACACATGCTACTTCTGGGAAAGCTATATTTACCCATTAACCTCTTTCTAAGCACTCGTAGTGCACACAAGGAGTAGGGGAAATAATGTAACAACCCTGTGGAAAAGGAAATCTAAGATCATTTCACAATTAAAGTCACAAAAGTGGATCATATCGCACTGGATGCTACTTCAGCAGGAGTCAAGCACTTTGATATGAGGTTTAAAGCAGCAGGAAACAACTAAATGAGCCGCAAAGTGGCTGTAAATTAAAACTTCAGGTCTTCAAACTGTCTTTAAAAATCTTGCTATACAAACTGCTTTGACAAAGTTGAAAACTGGTTACAAGTTGTGCTGAAATGATTAGTTGATTTCAAGTCTTTTTTGTGCCTCCGTGGCTGGAGGCATTATGCTTTCGGGTTGTCAGCCCGTACCATTCTCATAAATGCAATATCTCTCTGCAAATTGTGCACAAACGTCCACTTGGACTCAAGGATCAAATGATTTGGTGATTCAAGGTCACCGTGACCTCAGGAAACACCTTTTTTGGCCATAGTGCAAGAATTCATATGCTAATTATGACAATATCACACAAATGTCTAATAGGATAAAATAATGTAGTGATGGCATTTTGGACATACATGGATGTAAACAGCAACTTGACTGATTCAAGTGAATCATACAACTCCATTTGTACGTTTTTAGTCAGTCAAAAACAAATCCTCAAATTCTCGGTCTCCAGACCCCATTAAAAAGTATTTGAGATAACACATACTGGACTTGCATGTTAAACAGCAAAGGAGCAGTGAAGGTGCCGCCACCTTTTTAAGTATGAAGTAGAAGCAGTGGTGCTTCAGTCCGCTGAAAAAAGATGCAGAAACTTGTTCCACATCCCATTGTTGAGTGTTGTTACCTCCAGAAATCAACACAATGTGTTGTGAAAAGAGCAATTGCGCCTCCCCCGCACATACCACTAAACCCCATCTCCTCTCTCTCTGTGTAAGTGCCTGCTGACTGCAGCGATGACACTCTCCAGCCACTCGGCAGCAGAGTCACAGCACTGTACATTGTCTCTTTGATCTTCACCCCCCCCTCTCTCTTCCCTCCAGTTATGAAGAGTGCTGGCAAGAACCCAAGGGCACTTGATAATACCAGGATATGATCCCAGCCGCTCTATTTTAGATCATGTAGTGCAGACATCAAAACGTTGTCTAAATAGGGCGCCGTGAATCAAGCGGGGTGAGAGCGAGTTGCAGGGGAAAGCAGAAGTTAAGATAAAGGAACTTTTTCTTTCTTTTTCCCAGGCAAGGGGAAGCCAATTTGGATTCTGCGAGGAGATACTTGGGGTTCTGCAGATCCAAGCATTTCCTTTATCTTTTTCCTTTAGCATAAAGTCCTCAAAAGACCTCTGTGCTATGATTCTCCCTGCTCCAACATAAAAGAAGCTCACTTTTTTTTATAGCGCGCACAGCAGAACTCGATTCCAATTCATGTGACGCAGAGTTGAATCACATGGAGCTGTGCATGCATTAGTTCTTGACACGGGGATGTAACTGTTTCAGTTTCTGTCATGCTACTCGCTCGATGTGATGCAGATTTACTCCGATTGACATCATGATGACTTCAGAGAAACGGAGACAAAGACCACATGTGCTCCTCACAAATGTTGTTGATGGCTTGTTTACTCCTGTTGGTCTTGTCTCCTTTTCTCATGATCTGCATGTTACACTCAGGCAGACAACTCCCTCTAGTGGCTTGAATTTGAATGTGAAAACTTCTCTCGACATTGTGATCAAACCTTCCCTGGCTTTTTTCTTTTGCGCTGTTGTCAAATGCATCTAATGATTACTTTGTGTTCTGTTGTGTGCAGGCAAAGAGAGCAGTGCAACGGGGAGCCACCGCCGTCATCTTTGATGTGTCGGAGAATCCGGATGCCATCGACCAGGTTGGTACACACCTAAAACTACCCAGGCATTCACACATTCGCGTTACAACAACAACAACAACAACACTGAAACGGGCTAATCTGTTTCGGTCTGTCTGTGAAAGACGCTCCACTTCTCACTTGCCCTGCCCTCCTGGCTGGCAGCGTGCATGTGTGCATGTGCTGTTTGTACAAACAATGATCTCTCTATCTTTAGTTCTGTCTAAAAGCATGTGGATCAGCCTCGCTTATTCAACCATTCTGGGCCTTTTGAGCTCTCGAATGGATGTGCAGGTTCAGCTTTCACTAGACCATGACCAAACTCTGTTGAGCTCATAATTGCACAGGTAGCACACATTACCTCATCCCCCGAGACTACGGATCTGTCTTTGAGTGCATATTTTGGGAGAGCACACATGGGCTGCAGTAAAAACAAAATGTGTTTCTTGTCACACGCATCCAGACACTCTCATTTCTTCTTCTTCGTCTCCCACTCTTCCTTGCTCCTGTGTCCTTGCTGTGAAGAGGTATAATACACGAGTTGCCTTTGTCGCAAGAATTCTCCTGTGGTATTCATCCTCGCCAAGGCAGGTCTGGACTTGCAGGGTTTTTTCTCTCTCTCTCTCTCTCTCTCTCTCTCTCTCTCTCTCTCTCTCTCTCTCTCTCTCTCTCTCTCTCTCTCTCTCTCTCTCTCTCTCTCCTCCTCTCCTCTCCTCTGCCGCTGGGTCGTAAAGCGCGTAGCTGAGAGATAAAAGGGATTGCGCAGAGACCACATGAAAGGCAGTGCTGGGCGGCTGTGTTAAATTCCCCCGAGAGGCTTTTCCAGTCAGAGCGGCCCGATCAGCAGAGACAGGACCCATAAGGCCGAGGGGCAGGGAGGAGGAGCTTAGGGAGGGTTAAGGTCCCCGGGCCGAAATTAGAAGAGAAGCTTTATGAAGTTATGTACTTGACCTCCTTTTCATCTCAATGTATACTTCATGTGCTGATTGTGGCTGAAACACTTTTTGTTTGGACAAAAGTTGAGTTTGTGATTAACTTTAACTTCAAACGGGAAAACAGTGTACTTTTAAATGGTGCATTGTTTGTCAGAGGTCTGGTTTGCTAGAGTCTCGGTGGAGTCGTTTCTCAAAGCGGGAGCAATGCACCAGTATCAAGCGAGAGATCAAAAGCTTCAGAGTCTATACTTTGAAACCAGAACATACAGAATTTCACTGGAGAACATGACGGCAGCAGAAGAAATAGAAATGCGAATATCCTCGGTATTTCCCTTGGGCTTTTCAAATTACAGATTCCAACCAGCAGACGAGAGAGGAGAGGAGTATGTCAACCGGCTCCAAAGCCAGAACATACTCTTCATTGACTGTTTCCCTCGGCTTCCTCTGGCAAACTGCAACCACAGTTTCCATGTCTTCAGCCTAGAGGTCATTTTCTCTAGTTGGTACAAGAGGAGTTTGTGACGTTTACACTCGGACAGTTCACATGCATTAGGGCAATGTTTCCACAAACCTTTAGCCGAGTTTCCCCAGAAAAGGAAACTACATGTGACTCCTCATCGCACGTTGCATTTGTCAAGTTCAGTTGTGAGCCACCATCAAGCGTTCAGCTTTTGAGACCCTGATGAGCCGCGACACCTTTTATTCTCAGAACTCTTGATTGCTTCTTCTTGTTTGCATCTGTTGTGGCTTTTTGTATTGAGTGTATTATTTTTTTAACTTTTTTGTTTGTTTTGGTGTCACTTTTTCTATTACAGTTGAATAAATTAAGAGTCCTAAGAGGTAAAACTATCCAATAAATAGGATTACAGGAGAGTTTTTACTCTTTTACTCTTGTGTAGCAGAATTATGTTTCTTATCCTGTCAATCATCTCACAACAGTTCAGGCTTATCTTGTGAGGTTGGGTACCACTGCATTAGGGTGGGATTCAATAGATGAGAGTTTAGGAAAGCTGATCCTGACACTGATGGTTCGATATTTAGGTTCACAAGGTATGGGCATTCAAATATGACAACAAAAGCCAAAACACAAAAACATATATACTCAGTATTTTCTCCAGATTAAAAGAATTGGACTGGAAAACATTAAAAAACAATTCATAATTTGTTTTAATGCAATTCATCACCAAATTAAAACAATAGTTAATTTAGAAACATTTATTTTTATAATAATTTAAAGGGGTACACTGATTTATTAGTGTTGCACGTCCATGAAGTTAGGGCACGCACAAGAGACATATTTAAAACAAAATGGTCAAAATGTTTCATCTCTAGTATTGATTTAGTTGCGTATTAGTACATCTGTGTTTACCGTAGTTTTTTCTCTCTCCCTCAGCTCAACCAGGTTGCAGAGGATCCTCTGAAGCGGCCAGTGGTTTACGTGAAGGGCAACGACGCCGTCAAGTTGATGAACATCGTCAACAAGCAGAAAGTGGCTCGCGCACGGATCCAACACAGACCACCGAGGGTAAGCGCGCATCCCAAAACCCTGAAAGCACACTCCTTGGAGATGACGGGCACGTGTGTAAGACTAATCTAAGGCACATGTGAGGAACATGAGGAAGAGGTGAACATGTTTGTGAGGCCCACGCACCAAACAGCACGGAGAAGCTTTTTTAGATGTGAAGACAAACGAAAATTCCAGCTGTGAGTGGTACCTAGCACCGAGGATGTGCAGCGCATGTGAGGCACCCCAAAACGCACCAATCCTTGACGAGGAGGGGATGAAGGTCAGGGATGGTGGGGTGAGAACGGCGGGTAAACCGAAGCAAGGGCTCACAAAAGCCTAAAATGATATCGCTGGTTGATATCTGGATGCTTGGGATGCCTTGGATGGCTGATGTACACTTTTGGCTTTGTCTTTGCGGGGATGAATAGAGGCCTCTGTGGTAGTGATGACAGACTTCTCCGGGCTGGGCGCTGGCTGGCTGGCAGGCAGACTAGGTGCTGGAGGTCGGGAGACTTCAGCTCTCTCATAGGGGCAGAAGCCCGACAGGGGATGCTGGTCGTCCTGATTCTCCCAACAAAAGACACTCTGTTCTCTGTCTATGACCAGTCCTTGTTATTGTGACATGCCAGGTACACTTATACACACAGGTTTAGCTGGGAGCAAAAGGCCCGCAGCGCCAACTATATCTCCTACCTGTGTTTGCATGCCTATAAGGTTAACTGGATGGTTTTCAGATGCTGTTTTTTCTACCTTGCAACTTTATCTAAGCTATTTTTCATGGTGGTTGTTGGTTGTACATGAGCTAAATGTTTCAAGGCTATATCCACCGTATTAAAGAAAAAACTTTTATTTTTGTAGATATTTCTCATACCATGAAATATTGGCATCGGCTTTCAAAATATATAATGGTCACATTTCGTGGGCAGTACTTTTAGATGGTAAGTGTTCAGTGATCAATGCCTTTTATAGAGACCGAGAAGGAGCCGCTGTGGCTGTCGCAAGAAGTTTCATCATTCCTCGTTCTGTTCTAATACAGCAGCCGGCCCAGACAAACGTGAGGTAACCGCTCACTGGACTGTGTGACTCCGCCTCTCACATGCTAGCAGCACGCCCTGGGGACTCTAATGGCTGGGGCTAGCTGTGGTGTTTTCATGTTTTTTTAATTATTAACGAAACCAGGAGAGGATGGGACTTCCACACGCAATGCATGAAGAACGGGAGCTCTCCCAGACCCTTCACATGCCCTCCAAGTTTATCCCAGTCGACCCTCTTGAAGATTCACAGAGCTTCTTTGATCCGTATGCTGTCCTCCCAGCTGGGGGGCCAGGGGATGCGAGTAGCCCTTTTGGTCTCCCATTTCAAGTCACACATTCTTTCCTTAAGGACCCAGAGGTCCCGACCCTTAGTTGCAACGGAATTTCATATGCAAAAATAGGCTAGACGCAGGGCTATTTGAATATGCATTTGTCCTCTTTTAGCTTTCTTCATCCTTGGATCCTCAGAATTAGGTATTCATCTTCAAGGTGTCATGGTGAGGCGTGTGTTAATTGTGGCTCAAGGAGCGACAGACAGACCTTCCCTGACCCCTTCGTCTTCCTCTGTCTTTTTAATATTTTCATCACGCTGATTATGAGTTTCAAAAGGGTCTGTACTGCCTGTCAAAGAGGCAAAGTATAGCCTTACAAATGCCTTGCCGTTGATTACAACCATGGAGGTGGATGCTCAAAGTAACTGCTCCTGCAGACTGGGTTTTAAATATAAATCACAAAATCACACTTCAGTATAAATAAGCTCAAAGCCACTCTTTTTAATATGAGGCTCTCAGGAAGTTATTGATATCTGGTACATTAAATAGCTCATATTCATTGTTATACAATTTTCCAAATCTGCAAATTCCCGTGCACCCAATATTTAGCTTTAGAGAAAGCTGGCATTTTTGTGACATCATCTTTGAATTAAAGTAACTTTGCATAGTTTTTCCAGCTTGTTTTTCGTCCCCAGAGGCAGTATTTGCAGTGGCTGTCCCTTTTCAGAAAAGGGCTTGCAACCTGCAATCCTCTTAGATGTGGAGCCAAATGCCCCAGAGGTTACAGCCAGCTAAGTGGTTCCTTGTTTCTAATAAAAAACAAATCAAATAACATGGATCCCTAGGGTTTTATAACACTAGAGTCATGAACTCTTGGGCAGATAAATCTATTCCAAATATCCCCATACAAAGACATGTAAGTGGGAGGGACTTGTTGGCTTTGATTGTATAATTTATAAGCCACAACATAGGAAAGGATTGGAGGGGGATAGAGCTCTGACCAGTCGGCAATGGAACAGCCCTCTCGACTGTGAAATGACCTGATCTTTAGAAGTTGGCCATTACCTTTTCAATGTGTCCCCAGTAATGCTGATGGCAGGAAGTGCTTGTGTGTAAAGCAAGTTTGATGTTTAACTCTTGAGCGGCTGTTATCCCCAGGGTCCCAACCCTCAGCCCTCAACCCCACAACTCTCCTTCTCCTTCTCTCTCCAGCCCTGTCAGCTCCTACCTCTGGCAGCGAGAACGGGAGGAACAATACTGTGTTTGTGCACCACTTTGCACTCGGCCTGCTGCTAAACAAATGTTCTGAGGAATTCTGGTGGCTGGCCTTGCCCCTGGGCCCAGGCTGATCCCACAGTGACTTCATGAACACTCTCTGGGGCGATCAAAAGAACAAATCACCCATTTATAGGGAGCTATATGATAATGGAATTATTTCCACACCAATTAAAGTTTACTTTTCTTTCCCCTTGCCCTCATGTAGACTATTTAATTTGTTCCTGCGCCAGAAAGGGAAATGTTCTGTTGCCCAGAGCACAAACATACATTTTTGGGGAGTTGCAGGATTTGCAAGGAGTGGAGTGACGAAGGCATGACAATTTTAGTTTATGCCACTTTCTCTTCCTGTAATTGCCACTAATGTTGTGGTAATATTTGTAGGATGATTTACACGCCTAAAGGACGCCCACTGTCCTAAATAACTTGTTTTTATGGTGGTTGGGGTATGTTATTTTGCATGTTTCTTAATTCAATTCTCAGAGGCGACTTCTTATGAAATCCTGAAAATCAAAACCACTTGAGTGGGAGAATCTTAAGTATATCCCCTCCCACAGTGGAATGTATAAAATCCACAGACCCTGTCCTCAGGCGGTGGTGTGGCTTGACGGGGTTAGAGATGAGGGGGATTGAATGGCCGGGTGACATGGATCCACAACCAGACCTTCGGTCCATGTGGCCCTGAGGTGACTAGTAAAAGGATACACACATGCAAGATATTTGCTGGGCGTTATGTTCCTTGTGTCCTTGTCAGATATAGAGGAATTCACAGTTAAAAGGGTCTGTTCACCCAAACTATAAAACTACACATGCATTTGTCTTTCAAGAAACAGAATCTATTTCTCTGGATAATCCAAATATCAAGCTGTTGACTGCTTTTACAGGGGACTATTTCTTCGTTATTCAATAGCATTTTTATCCAATCTGGATCCAGTATCAAATGTGCTTTCAAAAATAAATTCATATTTATAGACTATAACTCAAACATTGACATTCAAATACTAAAGGATTTGACAAAGATTGGTTGACGTCATGAGTATTTTACCAACTTTGACCCGGATCCACACAGCAATAGTCTTTTCTCAACCCAAATTTTACACGCCTCACCTGCTAACACCTGCCACTGCAAGTCTTTCCTTCAAATCATTTTCCAGCACCTTGGCTAGGCCTCAACTTGGCCAAGCACCTTTCTGCCTTTTATCTCCACTGATGGAGCCAGCCATTGAAGCAACCTCAGCGCCGCCCCCACCCCTCCAAACCTTTCTCTCTGTCTCTTTACCGCGCGCCTGCACAATAGCCTTGCTCTGCAGAGTTCCAAGAACCGTGTTTGTCCGATCACCACTGTAGCCCCACCCCCCTTTTATTGGTGTGTCTGAACGGAGGGACAGTGAGTAAGAGTGTGGGTGTGTATGTGTGTGTACACTAGTAAGCCAGAAGAAGGTGTCTGGATCGTTATAGTAACTTTAAATTGCAAAAAAAAAGTACTAAGCTGTATATCTGGGAGGAGTTATTTCGAGCATCAAATTCTGGAAGTAAAGTCTGCATAGAAAGTGTTAGATGACTTGCAGTTTGATCACTGCCAATGGGATGGGAAGTAAACTCTTCCAATTGAATCATCAGTACAAAAGATGAGCAACTGTGTTAGAACTTCATCAACATCAAATCCAAAGAAAGGGAAACATTTATGCCTGCACTTGTGTCACGTTCGTGTCAAGTAACTTGAAAAAGGCAGGTGTTTAGATGACAGTAGTGCTCACATTGTTCAGTGTTCACATTGCACTTTTCCATGTCAGACCCTTCCGGTCGGGCCCTCCTTTGGCCACACTGGGCCCCTGAACTCGGTGGTGAAATCTCCACCTGCTGATAGTATCAGCTGCCCCACTGCTCCCCCTCCCCCTCCACCCCCTTCTCTCGGGCATGTGTGGCGGCCACTGATAAAACGAACTGTAGATAAGAGGAAACACAAGCTGTGATGAGGAACACATTGCCGCCAGGAGAACAGAACAGAACATCAGCCCAGTGGAAAGGGATGAGAAGGAGAGAGATAGAGGAAGGAGGCAGAGAGAGAATCTGAAAATGATTAAAAAGGAGATAATTGAGTAGAATAGAAAAAAAGAAATGTTATTGTTGTAGTATCGCCAGGCTAAAAAAAGAGAGAAGGGGAGGTTCTGGCTAACAAAACCGAAAAACAATAAATATAATTGGTATGAAAGGTTGTACAATACAGTATATTTCTGAACCCAACCAGCTCTATGTGAGATTTGGGATGCATGCGGTTTAAAAAAGAAGTTACAGCAATCAAGACAAGAATCCAAAAATGCGACAAGAGACTTAGCATGAATACATAGTACTGTGTCCAAACAAGAATATTACTGTACAGAACATTGTTGTTGTCTTGAACAAGCACTAGTGCAGTATTTCCTGAGCAAGACCTTGAGTGAGATTGAAATCATTTCTAGCTATTTGCTGTACATAAAAGTAAAGAAAAAAAAGAAAGAATCCATATTTTAAAAACAAAGTAGTGTAGTAATATTGTTCCTTGAAATCAGGAAAAAAAAGTGTTGCAGCCTAGACTACCAGCAACTCCATCAACTGATAAACAAACCAATCCTCTGCTGTTTCCAGTTCAGTTCTCTGGAAAACAAGAGTGAATGTAAATAAATCAGAGCTGTTGACACAAGCGGAGAGTAGAGGGGACAGGTGCCACAATGACACCAGCGACCTCCAGGGGATGTATGCATCCCATAGCGGTGTCCCCTTTCAAGATGGACACCGGAGGGGACAAACCAGTTGGTCCACACCCAGGGGTGTGAGCACAGCAGCGGGACACTGCTACAGCCAGGGAAACAACCGCCGCTTTGGCAACACTTAGCGTGCATCGTTTAAGTATCTTGAGGCATAATAATCAAATAATCTGATTTTTATTCCTTCTTTCATATAATTTTTGGGAGAACCGCTCTCTTTTGAAGAAAAATGTTTAAAAAAAAGGGTTTTAACTCTGATGTGTTTACTGTAAGCCACGCTGGATACAAACAGCAGTGGCATGCTTAAAATGTAAACTAATATATATAGCTCAAAAGAATCTATTAGCCTGCATTTAACCAAGTACAACCTGCTGGTGGCCAGGCTCCCTCCTATTGGCTTGGAGTCAACGTAAAGTGTCCTGCTAATCCAACAGTTGTCTGGCTACGCTTAAAGTCACCTCTGAGTCCAGCTCTAGCACTCGCGTCAGGAATCCACAGGCTCTTTGCATACCGAGTGGCCGGATATCCTCTAGTTAAAGAGGGTCTTCTAAGCCAGGGCCATGTGTCGGTCAACTGGGGAGGGTGACGAGGGGTAGGGGTGTTTCTTTTTTAGGTTCTGGCGGGGATGTACAGGCAGTGCTTAAAAGGCCTTTGGAGTGACATCAGCATCACTTTGAGCTGACACAAACCAGTGAAGTGAGAGCGGGATGTTCAGGTTCCATAGAAACCAATTTTATTTTCTTGCAGATGCTTGGCCGCATTGCGCCGGCTAAAAGTGCAGTTGCTCCTGCTCCGAGCCCGCGGATCTGTGAATGGCTTTTGTGTTGCTGCCGGGGCAGAACAAAGTGAGTTCAGGTTACTGCACTCCTCCCGTTATTGGCCCACATTGTCTCTAATTATTCTAGCAAACATTGACACAGCATGTGTGGTCTCACATTTATACCCCCTCCCCCTCCCATGCTTAACAGAGTGAGAGAGAGAGAGAGAGAGAGAGAGAGAGAGAGAGAGAGAGAGAGAGAGAGAGAGAGAGAGAGAGAGAGAGAGAGAGAGAGAGCAGAAAACAAGATAGAAAGAACTTATGAAAGGGAGGGAAGGAACGATGAGACAAAGCAATGTACTTGCATTCACTGTTTTGTGCTTCATTATGATTCAATTAAAAGTGAAATTGCTTTAAGCTGTACTGAGAGCTGTTGCTTGTTTTCTTGCTTTCAAGCATTGTATACTCAAAGGTTTTCCTCACCTTTCTCCCATGCCGCCTCTCATCAACTCGTAAGAACAAACGCACCATGCCAACTCAAGCTTTTAATGCATGAGCAACCAAGACTAACCAGCAGGGGGTAGAATGCAAAACGGTGGAGTTTTCTAGGATGCAATAACCAAAACAGAAAACAGCCACAACCTTAAAGCTCAATCCCACACTCTAATTTGAATTCTGAAGCTTTTCCGTTGCCGGGGCGCTTCCAACTCCGGCTTCTGCAAAACAATAATTATGACGAATGTATGCATCAGTAGCTTACCAAATCCTCTGTCCATGAGCTTAGCTTGAGGCAATGCTGCAGCAAAGCTGACCCAAATATACTACATGTGGTTTGCCAATAGGAAATGGCTTAAAGTTGGGCACAATGAGGGCCTGGTGTAAAATCAAATAAGGAAAATATAGAAATGGTCTGAACAGTCTTAGTTGCTGTAAAATTGCCACTGACGTCTTGTTTGCATTTCTTAGTGGTGCTATAGAAAACCTCCGAGTGTGATGTCATTACTGTAAAATTCCCATAAAAGCCTTTCTGAGCATATCTATTGCACATTTTTACTGGAAGCCATTAGAGCAAATTGACTGACTCATCTGTTAGGAAGTACAGCATTTTCAGTTTCCTCAGATGGGTTCTGATTGGTAACAGCGGATTCAGATTTATTATTTTTATTTTACACCTCTCCTCTGAGATTTGATAAGATCATCATGTTTTGTAGTGTGACTACAGAGCTGCAGTATGCAACTTCACTAAAAAGCATTTTACTGAAGCTTATACGTCCTTCCCTGCAATGTCTGTGCATAAAGTTTGAGTTTCTTTACGACAGTCTTTATATGTCAAGATCCAAACTAACTGCCCCCCCCCCCCTCCAGTTCCAGTCTTGCTAAGATAACCGTCAAGAAAGCGAATAACTAAGTAAATATTTCCCAAAATGTTGAAACTATCTGAACTGTATCTGATGCATAAATACATATAATATACACACATTTCAGATCCTCCTGCATTCGTTATATGAAAGAGAACGATGCTTCCAACCGACTGGTGAAGCCACTATTCAAATCTCAGAGCCACATCCCTTGGAAATGTTTAATTTGAAATGCCTGCGGGATGCATGTCACCCCAGGGGTGACAGTTTCACTTTGTCACATGCCTGTGGGATGCACGCAGAATAGCAAAGATGTATTGGCCGTCTTTTTTGGTCATTCCCTTCTTCTCCCACTCGATCTCTCTGAAAACAACATTCTGAGAAACTATATTCCTTGATATGTCTAAGGATAAGTTATCATTAGGGAGCCAAGTGTGTTTGTACAAACTACCCATACAGTGCCAAGCAAAGAATAGTGGAGATCTCCATGGTGCCTTTAAAAAAAGCAGCTTTTACTGCGACATATGAGAGAAGAACTAAAGGATGAGGGGTGACATTGAGAAAGTGAACTGACATTATTAATCATCTCACTACACGAAAAACAATTTAATCGTTCCTTCTCATTTACCCTCATATTAGTGAACTTTAATCTGAGTTTGAAAAAAAATGTATGCTGCAAAAAAAGAAGAAGAAATATCTCAACATTTTTACCTGACAGCGACATGCAGGGCCAATGAGGGATAAACAGATGGATTGCAAAGGAGAATAAATGGGCACAGCTGGCTGGGAGTGATTATCCTGACCTTTTCATATACACTTAAGTTCACATTGAGAGTACAGGAGTACGGATACAATTTCCATGACGGAAAATGTCATATCCATTAACTGAACTGACCGCGGTGTTTTACTAGATTATCTAGACTCCATTTGCATCTTCAAGTGATCTACTGTAAATGCTATATTGTATAGGGCTGGACCCTGAGTGAAATTGTCCGTTGGAGACCCCTCTATCGACTACAAGTCGTGTTTTTTTTCAGTCAGTTCACGTTGCATTGTATTTTTATATACTAGCAGGATAAGTGCGCTTGCTTAAATAAAAATAATAATTCTGTGAACAATGTTTCCTACAGAGCTGTGAGGCACCTTCACCCCGGGCCTTTCCGAGCCGACCTACCACCACTTCGGAGGAAATACCTTCCACACTGAGCGTCACACTGACCCGCCGATTTTAAACAAAAAAAGAACAAATACTGGAATCTTCTTATGCAACAGCCCTATAACCATTTGGCATATTCGTTAAATATGTTTCAACCTCTAATCTCAATGAAATCGCTTATAAACTGACTGATCTGTTGATGGATCTAATCCAATGTTTACATTTTTCTATAGTACAACATGCCACAAATTGAGGAATAAAGAAGGTCTACATTAAAAGATGTAAAGAAGTTTAGATACACTTAGTGTTTTTGTATTCTGTTCTCTTCAGTATCCTTTAGCATTTTGTAGATTATCTCTGGCTTGTAAAGCCTTTCTACAGCATGAAGTTCAAATGCAGTTTTCACGGTAAGACCTGCAAACTGACACTGAAATACAGGCAATGTCATTGCTAACTCACAGTGGACCTGCCTGCTTCTTTCCCTGATACACAATATCAGTGTGGATACAGTTATATGAAACTGCCTGCCAAAGTTTATCTTGTTCATGATGCTCTGCAGTTCAGGTTCCAGTGTTTTAACAGAGACTAATTGAGCGTTTTCACAGCTGGCATAGTTGTAGCACAATGGCTTGGAATAAAAATTAAACTGCAAATTAAACTAGCTTCACGAAGCAATTATCTAAAATAATTATAAATGAAAGCACAGCCAACAGCACAGTATGTAGAATGTTGCTTGTACAGTCATGGACATGGTGCTTAAACCATTTATCGATTAGTTGGTCGTCCAAGTTAATTAACGAGTACTTATACTCGCTTAATCATTAGGTCAAGTCTTATTTGTACATTACTGTAAATCGAATAGCTTTGGGTTTGGTGCTGTTGGTCAGACAGAAAAAGCTATTTGAAGAATTTTGTTGGGCTTTTTTCAGTATTTCCTTGCATTTTACAGAATGTACCATTAATTAAAGAAAACCCAAGTCAAAAGATGAACTGATAAAAGAAGAATTGTTATTTGCTCTGGTATGAATTGTGTTTTGTCTTCATCTATTCAAGTACAACGATTAGCTGGATGGTCCTGCGATAGTCATGAATTGCTACACTCCACATGCTGGAAACAAGGAGGTCTCTTCTTTACAACGAGCAACAAAGGCATTGTGCTGCAACCCTGACTTCCGAGTCCGACCCAGGATGCACGAGTTAAAAGGCCGACCTCCTTGTGAACTCCAAATAAATAAAAAGTGCAGCTGTTACTGCTAATTTAACATCAAAGGGACATACAATCACAAAACAAGGGCGAGGAGAAGAGGACTTCAATCAGAAGCATGTAAATAACCTTTGGCAAACCGAATCAACAACAGTGAATTATTGCCGTGCGCTCTAAACGAAGGAGATACTTTCCTGCAGTGTGTGTCTCTCAACTGTCATGGGAGCTGTCAATGAGTTATCAGCCTGATGATCATGGGGGCATTTTGAAAGAATCTGTGGTCATACTTGGTTTAACACACATTACAAGAGAAGTACATGAACACTCTCTTTGCCTTTGCCTCTCCCACACTCTCTCTCTCTCTCACACACACACACACACACACACAACACACACACACACACACACACACACACACACACACACACACACACACACACACACTGTATAAACTTTACAAAGAACAGCGTCAACTCTGTTCCACCTGTTGTGTACTTTAGAAACGCCCAGTGGATTAACCTATCTGCTGAAATCAGATAAAAAATGTTTCCCGTTCCTCCATCAAAAACGTAAATAAAGATCTTTTTCAGCAGGATCCTTAAATTAGCATAGCGCCAGGTGACCCTTCGCCTGTGAGGTGTTCTAAACTCTCTGGCTTCAACATAACACTCAAAGTATTTTTCTCACCGTGCTTGTGCAAGGGAACACCTCCACCTTTATTTGTATGGGAGCGGATTTAGCTCGAAGGCCTGCAATTACATCATCATTCAGTTTTGCAGCACCCTGCATATCAGGGCCGGCATTACTCAGAGAGGCCTTTGAAGAGTTTGGCCCAACCCTCGCTCTCTCTCTCTCTTCTTCCCTCCTCCCCTCCACCACCCTCCCTTCGGCTCTGCCTTTGATGTTCGCGCGTGGAGCTGCGCCGAGCGTCGCGGCCTCCCAGGCCTCCCCGCCTCGCCTGATCCTATCTGCTCAGGCGGCACATTCATGTGGTTTACACCCGCAGCACGACTCCCGGCAGCTATTCACCCAACCCTGCAGGCCCCTCCCTGATCAGGGTCCAGGAGCTGTTGAGGGACGCAGCATGGCCTGAGCTGCCGACGGGGGTCGAGGGGAAGGACAGGAGGAATTGTGGAGGCTTTATCAAAAGCCCAAGGCTGTACTACAGAGCTTTTATTGGCAGGGTATGTTAGTAAAGGCACTATATTTGTAGATTGTTGAAAGGAAAAGTCACACCTGACTTTTACGGGTTTCTTGAGTTCTCTGAAGAGTTGAATCAGAATGTGTTGGAGAAAGTCTTAAAGAAACAGTGATTTCTCTCAGTTTAGGGTGCAACTTAATTTATTTAGCTATCCTTTAAAAAATGTAATATTCAACTTTGAGAGAGTAGTATTTTGGTAAAAGAAAAAAAGCCTGTGCCCCAAATATCTTCAGTGTACCTATGATACAGGGACAACATAAAAAGAAAGCCAATTTTTTCCTTTTATAAATCTAGGGCACATCTTTAAGAAACAGGAACAGGAGGAGGTGGGAAGATGTAGTGATATATCTTCACTGCGTAACTAGAAGACATGCAGCACTCTTATGAGAAAACGATGCAGAGATAACCCAGCTTGTTCTCATCTGACCAAGCAAGCCCAATCCATCATACCTGGTCCCATTGTGCCACAGCCTGGATCTTACTCATTACTTGAACCACACACACACGAAACCATTGTAAGATGAGAGGGTTATGGCAGAGATGAACATGATGGGGTCAGAGCTTCCACCTGAAACTGATTTGTCCCCATCTGACACCCTGGTAAATGACCTTTACCACATTTGTGTTGGAATCCATTAAAAAGGAAATAAAAAGGGGTTTCTGACAGAGGGCCTGTCAGGAGAAGCCTCACAACATTAATATGATGCATTAGGTCGAGGGTGACCGTGTGCACAAAAACCAGCAATGGCTTCCTTAAACAATATAAATTGCAACAAGGGCTAAAACATTAGTATGAATCAAAATGACGAGAGCAGGATCTTCTTACATTAAAAGCAACATTATGTTTTGTCAGCATAAGAGGCTGATAGTTATGTAATGATGTACACAAAAGAAAGAACTTTGAACCCTGTCTTCTTGAACTTGAGTGAGTGGGACGGATCTTTTGATAAGACCTCGGTTTTCAGGAAAACAAATGTGAGTAGTAAGAGTACTGAGGGCACAAGGATCTAAGTGTATTAAGAGGTAGGAGGAGAAGGAGGCAGATGGAGTGTAGTGCTCAGATATAAATGGACTCCCAGTGCAGCTACCAACCTAGTCTATTGGCAAAAAAAGTACAACAAAAGGAGAGGCTGGCGTTGTGGCCTTCCACGGTTAGTCAGCACATTCCTGCCCGACAACAAAGCATGCCTCTGCCTGGATGAGCCACTGTGAGCATTGTCATTTCATAACCCTCGACCCCTTAGCCTTTGGTTTGCAGACCCTCTGTGTCAGTGGATAAAAATATGGGCTGAGGGGATGGACTGGGCCTTTCAGCTCTGTTTCATCAAACGCAGAGGATAGTCAGAAAGCAAAAAAAAAAAAGAACACTCCAGGCTCTTCTTCATCTTTGACTCGTTACAAATGTGTTTCAAAAATAACTCGAGTGAAGACAGGCTGAGTGAAAAATCACCTTTTCACCTGTCAAAGCGTGACAGTCTCTTATGGTGCATTTCCCAGCACTCATCATAGAAAAATTACAGCCTCCGGCAAAGCTGATTAACATTTCCTCATCATTGGAGTGTAAAGCAGAAGACAAACACATGACGTTCATACAAATGAGCTCGGACACATAATCAATAGCAGATCAGGGGGAGAGCGACATTGGGGAATAGGATTCCCCTGGGAGAGGCTTGGATAATGGAGAGAAAGCAGCAGCGAGCACCAGCTCTGACTGCTAATCACTCTTTGAGTGGAACATCAAAGATCGGCTCAGCCACTCAGCCCAGTGGAAACTAACATAGCTACTGGGGCCACCAGTACCAACATGCACTTGTTCCAGGTGGAGCTGTGCAGTGAGTGGGAATGAGAAGCTCAGAAAGAAAGACACAGGAGACGATAAGAGTAGAAAGAGCCAGGCGCAGGCAAGGAAAACAGGGTTTGAGACATGGTGTGGACACTTGAAAGAAGTCTGGACGAGTACTAAGAGATCCAACAGGACGTTAAGCTTTTAAAGATCGATATGCACCAGAATGTTCATTGCGGGACATCAGTGCCTTCGATTTAATAATAAAAATAGAATTTGTTTACATTTTCAGGATTTTACAAATCTGTGAGATTGTGATAGAATTAGTTGCGGAATTAGTCAATTTACAGAAACGTGACAATTTTATAAATCGAGTGTTCATTTCAAGTAATTTAGTAAGTAATAATGCCAGATATTAGCCGATTCTTATTTTGCAGCTTTTTGTTGTTTGATATCACTGTATATTAAAACATATTTGGAAGATTGGTACCCAAGTCTATGTAGTAATATGAAATGGGAAATTGTCATTATTTTTTGTCTATTTATAGGCTTAATAATTGAATACAATTAATTGTTGTGGCATGTATGCCTTTATTTGCAAGGCGACAGTTAGATTACAGGAAATGAGGGGAGACAGAGGTGGGGTACGATATGCAAGAAAGGCATCGTGGTTCATGGTCGGCAACCTAAAACCCTACGCCACCAGGACACCCCAACACAATTGAAGTTATGACAATTCATTAGTACACGGCACGCTTGTTCAGAAGAACTAGGAGTAATCCTCAGTTGAAGTCATACACTTGCATTATAGGATGCATGACAAATTTTGGCTGCACCAAAAAAAGAACAGACCGGTGGTGGGGGGTGAGAGTGTGTGTGTGAGAGGGGGGTGTCAAGCAAGAGAAAGAGAAAAAGAAAAACAGTTTAGTCTGTTCTATTCCGAAAAGGGGAGAAACGCAGCCTCAAATTACTTTGGCTGGGACATAAAAGTGAAACAGGGTGGCGGTTAAGAGACGATAGTACTTAAAATACAGCTGCGACCGCCAAGCCAATAAATGGAAAAAAGTAGGGAGCAGCACTTTTAACCTTTTAAACCAGCATTTGTGTACTGCTACTGTTGCTTTTGCGCTGGGAGTGGCCCGGTCCCTGGCACCTCCCGTCTGGACCCGGCCCATTATGGCCTCTTGGGGTTTCCAGCCTGTGGTGAGAAAGCACGCTGGATGCCTTAAACCACTAAAGCTCTCATTATAGTCTAAATGCAGCGCGACACAACTCCTGCCAGCTCCAAGGTAGGAGCTCCAGTATTTAAGCTCATCGTTGTCTTAGCTCAAAACCACCACTTTCCCCCTCGCACATCCAGTCAGAAAAGAAACAGCCACTTTCAAAGAACCACATCATGAAGTCTCCCAGCTAAAGTTACTGGCACTTCATGTGCATGGAGATGAAGTTCAAAGGTGAAACAGCTCATGGGTGTTGGGAAACTATAGCCTCTTCTTCCTGTCGCTGGATTCAGGGGATGTCCCCGTCTCTGTGTCCCTTCTGAGAGGAAGTAGGCAAAAGCCACATTATTCCCTATGGTTCTGGCCGATGACACTACGAGTTCCATCTGGTCCTCTCGGTGCCCCTGCCACGTCCCTGCTCCTCACTCACATGCTGACAGCATGGGCCCATTGGAAATGAGAGGCAGATGTGCGCTCATGCAGCTCATCTCGCTACAGGAAGGACGATTTTGGCGTCGGACAGACAATAGAGAATGATGAGCAGCAGATGCCGTTTCTCTTTGCATCAAACGTGTATTAAATCAGTAGAGCTGCGTGTGTGCGCTGTCAACAATGATGGGAATGTGGAAAAACATTGTGGCCAGCAGTCTAATTAAGTGTGTTCTGTATATTAAAGGCCATTCCAGAAATGTGATTACATCTAGAAGAAGAGCGCTTTCAGTATCATCTGCCAGCCGAGGTGCCAATCTTCACAACTGGGTGACTTAATCAAAGCTCCCTTCCCACTTGACAAAAAACCCACCAACGCCAACTAACTTTTGTCTTCAATGGAAAAGGTCTCATTCTCGAGACGAATGATTCTGCAGTAGTAATGGGTATTTATTGGCCTGAGCCAACATGACACCCAGGTGGACACGCTAATTTCCGCACCTTTTCCTACACAATGCTTTGTGACACACGTTGAAGTGAATATAAGCCTATAATAAACAACATCAACAAGGATTTGGAGTATTATTATAATTTATAGCGGGTTTGTTTAATAACCTGTCAAATACGAACACGGTCAAATTTTGGGTATCAGGAGACGAGTGGGTCATGCCATCATTTGCCCCCCTTAATAGACTTAAATCAAAACTGTTGCTACTATGTGGAAAGGTATAGCAAGACAACCATTACTTCTAAGCTTTGTAAAATTTGTAAAAGTTAAGTCAAAGTTCTAAATCTGTGTTTTTCACTTAAAATGAATGTATCTGGGTCTAAAACACATTAGTTCTTTTACCAGGCCATTTTCATTCTAGGAGTCTAATCAGGAAGTCTTTAAATCTGGGACAAGAGGTGAAGACAATTAACTACCTGGCAGGATGGGCAACCTGCAGTACTAGAGTCGCAAAGAATCAGAGTTAAGAGCTGATGATGTAAATACACTCTTAAGGTTGTCTTAGTAAAATGCCTGTTGATACACACGGTCTCACATCTTGACAGAGTGATTTATGGTGAGACTGATTACTTTGCTATTACGGAGTTGAACTGGAGAAATCAGGGAGCTGGCTTGGGAAGCCTGGGGTTTGGCTCTGTGGCGAGTTCTGCGTTGTCATGCTTCCTCCCTTAGAGCATAGAGAGAAACAAATTAACTTAATTTATTATTTTTGACCCCCAGCAGCGTTTGACACTTTTCGCAGTCTTCAGGCAGAGCTAAGAGTGTTAGCTTTAGGGAATTAGCAAAGGCGAGTTGGGGGTGTACGGTGATTGTGGTTGGGTCTTTGCTCAGGAAAGTTGCCAAGCCCCCCCTTTCCCCTGTATTTGAACCCATACCTGCTGAGGTCTGGCCACTGCTGTACACACAAGGTAACGCAAACCCCTCAGGGCTCTGCTCAAAGAGCAGAAGAGAGGACTAGAAGGCCCCATAAACCTCAAGCGCCCTATTCAATGAACACAAGAAGGCTCAGACCTTGTAAGTGCAATGGTTGCAGAGGTCACTGTGGACAACTGGATGCACAGGAAACTGAATATTTGTGTTCAACTCAATTCCAGTGTAAAACTATATCCGTTACAACACCACAGCAATTTCCCAACACGTTCTTGCAATGTTATTTTACAAGTATAGAATTTGCAAGTGGGGAATTTGATACCAGTTTAAAATTATACTCTTCAGGTTGTATGGTTGTCATTCATTGTCAGTTTCAACTTCCATAAATCTTTGGTAGAATATATGTTGTAAGAAAGTCAAGACAGTGCGCCGTGCTGGACAAACTGCCCCTCATTATAGCTTGACAAAATATAAGCTGCGTCTAAGTGGTCAGAAGCTATGTTAGCAAAGAAAGCAATCCTAAATAGATGTGGTTTTTGATGTAAAGCTGAGGTCCGACATTTCTGTGTGGTTACCGAGTGGCGCCAAATGGCCATCACTGTGTATAAACAGGGGCCATTTATGTGCTGAGTATCCCCTCCTTTGGTCCCCACATATCGTCTTTCTTTCAAAGTAAGAGTCTGCATTGTGAGGAAAACAAAAATATATACGTGATCTGAAAGATTCTGCTGTGTAGTTGTTACTGACATTGTTGCAGGGGGGGGGGGGAGAAGGGCTACTAGATGTGTATCACCATCTTAAATGATCTGACTCGTGGTGCAGGCCTGCTGATAGTCTACTACACAGTTGAGGTTTCTTGTGATGCAGCCCACCAGTAAACACTTGACGCAACATGGTCAACATAATTAAACTCAAATGTGTATTTACATATCTCTCTCTCTCTCTCTCTCTCTCTCTCTCTCTCTCTCTCTCTCTCCCAGATTAATTTGATGTGCATGATAAGCAGTGTTATAGATACCTCCAAATATATAACTTCAAAGGGCAGATACAGGCCATACACATACTGCTTTACATTTCAAGTGGCTTCCAATCATTCACAAAGAGCTGACAGAGCTTCTGATCCCTCCATCAACAATAACACAGGACATGCTAGAGGTCAGGGAATAAAACATGAAACTTTTAATCTTTGGCACATGACTAGACCCCAAACTCGTTGCTGCCTTACAAGCAGTGGCCAAGTAGATTAGGCAAGAATTATAAAACTTCAAATAAACACTTGGCTCTCGGGAAAAGCTTCATATTTTAGTGACTTCTCCTCGATCAAAGTTGGATGGTTGATCCAAGCATAACCAGCTCCAGCCGCACTTGACATGTTTGGGGGCAAGAAATAAAAGATGGAAACATGGAGGCTTCTTCCACGATGACTACTTGCGTAACTATTGTTTATGTGTGTTTATAACAGATTTAGAACATAGTTACAACTAAGCCTAAACCAAAAACATGCTACTTCAAAGGCAGTGTTGATGACGGCTACATAGTAACAGGCTACAAGCGGCGGGACGTGTGGGTTAGTTTACACGTTGGTAGGGTCAACAAAAACAAACATATTCCACTATTACAACTAACGTTTCGGATTGAAAGGCACACATTTGGCCAAAACTCGTAATAACTCGTAAAACTTATAATAGGGCCAACACTACGCACAAATAGCAGCCCCGTAGCCTTGCTGCTCCTGTGAAACGCGTGAAACCTGCTCAGTAAAAGTTTGCTAACTTTTTGCAAGCGGTGGGGCATTTGTTACCTTTTGAGGAAAACAGTTCCTAAACGCGCGTGTTTCGGGCTGAAGGCAATTAACCTTAACGAGTGCACAAGTGAGCTCCAGACATCAACAAAATAACCTGCAAGAGCATGTTTTCCCTGTGAATGAATTCCACAAGATAGGAGCCATCTTGTGACCGCATATGCTTGCAAGCTTAGTACCATCCTCTCACCGCCTGCATACACACGCGCGCACACACACACACACACAAACACACACACACACACACACACACACGTACACACCATATATACAACTCTTGTCAACCCCCACCAGCCCCTGTAGGAAAAAGTTTTAAGAAGAGCAATTTGGTAAAATTACACCCCGCGTCCCGGTAGTGTTGCTCGGGACTGCTGCGAGTCATTCCCCCGTAAAGAAACAGACTTTACACGTACTTGAACGATCTCCCCCTCCGCGCTGATAGTGGCTCCTGCTTTGGAGAACCGTCCTTGCAAACCAGTCGTGTACGTAGTATAATCTCCATTGGGACTGGACTCGAACAGAACCACTTCCACAAATGCAGTATCCTTGGCGAAAACCGTACCAAGAGAAGCGGCAACCACGAAGATCACCAGGACCACCGAGTCGGGTACACGATCTGAGCCTCTCCGTGGTAAAATCATCATCTTGCCGGCTGGATCTGCGGCGATCGGGACATAATTTCACATGGATTAATTAATCGGGTGAAGGTAATTGGTATCAAGTCTACACGGGCAACGGGCGATGCGTCAAAAGAGGCAGAATTGTGCAATAAAAGCTGAGCCTGGGCTGAAGCGTGTTTATTTCACCACTGCAAGCCTTGTCAATTACATTGCCTGCAAACGCTCGCTCTCTCTCTCTCTCTCTCTCTCTCTGTCTCTCTCTCTCTCGCTCTCTCTTTTTCTCTCTCTGTCTCTCTGTCTCTCTCTCTCTCTCTCTCTCTCTCTCTCTCTCTCTCTCCCTCTTTCTTTCTCACCCCCTCCTCCTCCCCCCTCTACAAAGCGGATCTCCTTTGATCTCCAAACACGTGATTTATTTTTTTTAAAGTTTTTTTTCTCTCTTCCAAAAGGGTTATATCCCCACCCACCAATCTTCCTGACCCTCTCCTTTGCACTCCCCACTCTGGAGTGCCAGCACTCAGTTAAGGAGGCACCGCGGATTTAACTGCTCGGCAAACGGGGGAACATGTTGTTTGAAAAATCCTCAAGTCACGCGTCTAAGGTTGAGTGAATTCCGTTGTATTGGGTTGATTATGAAGCACCGGCCACATCTGCACTCGCTGTTGCAATCCCGGGTATAGAAAGCCACCAGTGGCGTTTGCCCACGATTTTGACACATTGTAGGCTGCAGTTCCACCTTAAAATAAACACTACCCTCTTCAGGACGTTTCATGATTTAACCGTGCTAATTTTTCAATCTGATTCAGATTTGCTCACCTACAGGTCACATTATAGTTAACAGTTTGCTTGATATTTGGGAAATCAATTTACAATAATACATTGATATACACACACACACACACACATATATATATATATATATATATAATTTCTGACATAAGGCATATGCAATTGCAATGAAGTCCCTTACCATCAATACAAGACCATGTAGGCCTACTCCAGGCTTCACTAACCATGTACAGAATATTACTAGGCACTAGCATTGTATAAATAAAGTTAGTTAGTTAGTTATTTAGTTTTAGTCTTGATTATTTCTGATGTGTCTTTATATTTTTGTTTTTTTTATTCCTATGTGGGATTTGACTGCTGTAAGTACAATTTCCCAATATAGTATTTATCTATCTATCGTTTTTCTTTTAATTATGCCATTTAGTCATGAGCTATTGTATTGCACATGATTTAAAGGCAATCCACTTGCATATATAATTGTGCCCCAGTCTTTATGGATCTCCAATTAACTGTTTCTTCTGATTTTCAAAGTAGTTGTCGTCATCAAGATTCAGCCTGACAAGCTAATCATAGATCATTTCAGAGATTTCACAAACCTCTAAATGTTTAAATGTAATTTGACGCAATCTGCAGAAAGTCAAATTTGTGGCGTGATGGAAAAGTCATCATAGGGAGCAACATTTTGATCCATCTGGCATTTATTGATAAACATCAGATTCATTATCGACTCTTCAAAATATGCAGGCACATCCTACATTTCCCATTCAAACAAACTGTTGCTGTTATTTACTGCAGCACAAGACAATTATTTTTCAATCAGTCTCTGTTCAGCATAAAGAGTCTATTGTGAAACGTCCATGCTGACCAGTTCCTGAGGAAGATCTTCTGCCTGCTGCCTTTTCTTTCAGTCTGTCAGACTGTTCATTATGTGTCATTATGTCTGTTCATTATGTGCAAATAAGCACACTGTGTCTTGAAAGGACACTGAAAGAATAGATACACAAACGCTATCTTTTCATTCCTACAATAGGAGATGATTTGAATCTTTGTGCAACTGAACAATTCATGAAAAGAGCTCACAGTACCATCCAAGTGACGATGATACTGTACACACATTGTTCTGTCTGTAATGGAGGTTACACGATTTAAAGGTGACAGTATAATTTCTCAATTTAATCTGAAAGTGGGATTTTTTTAAACATAAGAATAAGGCATGAAATTGAATAAGACCACTTTGGAAAGGCATGTTTTCAATAATTCTACCAATGTGGCCTCTTGCTAAGAAAACATTCAAATGAAGGGTGAGCTCTGCACATTGATAGATGTCCAAAAAAGCCAAGAAAACAAGGTCTCATCTTGCTGTCAGCTGTGTGGCAGTGTGATTATGAAAACCAACTGTGAGGACTTTTTAGGTCAAGAATGCAGCCGCCTCTGGAAGAAAGCGTGATGGTCAACATGTGTTCGGACTCAAAGAAAGAAGAAGAAGAAAAAAAAGGCGAGGCAGAAAACAATTCAAAGCCAAAACCTAAGAAGTTCTTCAGCGCCTCCAGCATGACAATAATTTTTGGATCACATTGGACGTCACTCCGTTTCATTAATCCTGATCCACACCACATGTCCCATATCTGTCTTGTGACAATTAACACTCTGTTTCAGCTTCTCTCACACACGCACGAGATACAGATACATTATGACTCTGAATGAATACATACAAGAATGGTGGAACTTCAAAGGCACAACAATGCCCGCAAGCTTTATGATGACATTCAATTAGATTTACTTTATCAGCACGAAATGCATTAAGGCAACACGTTATAAGGATCCAATTACTCACAGAGGGTCTTATTCCTCTTTTATTACAAGTCTGCCCTCTGCTGGTTGCAGCAAGTTTCAATCCGTGAGAGATTTTGAAAGCTGCAATTCCACTTTTGTAGTTTCCTTTAATTTACTTAAATGAAGTGTTCCAGGGTACCTACAGTTTAGGGCAAGTTATATTTAAGACTTTTCAAGATATGTTTAATGCCACTGGGAAATAAATTTAACACCACATTAACAAATAACCCAAATTGAAGAAAACAACCTGACATCAACTACTTAGAGTAAGGGACAATGTTGCCCAAATATTCATTGTAACATAAAACACAACTTTCTTTTGTCCAGTGAAAAGGTTGCATGATCTACAACACGAGTTGTGTGGAGCAAATGGAAAACCCCGGTCAGAAACAATGTGAGTGTTGTTGATTCCGCTATTCTGATTCTGAAGAGGCATTCGAGGAATTATTTAACAATTAGATGTTACCAAATATTTAGACATTCTAAATTGCAATGTCAGAAAAAAACGATTAATAAAACTAAGTTTTTTAATGATTCATTAAAGTCATATTTATACCAATTTAATACCTTATTTTTAGGACATTTTAATTAAGGATCCGCCGGAACCCTGTGTTCACCTGGTCTGCTTTCTAAAGAGAGTATGGTGACCATTTGGTCATTGTAGTGAAGACATTATGGTTTCAAGAATATGCCTTATTTTCTTGCCAAATTGTTCCCCCCCTCCTTATGTGGTTTGTATTCGGCAGCAGCTGTGGATCCTCTCCTGACGCTCCAGTCTCTCTCTACACCAGTGTCTAAACTCAGGCCACCCTGAGAAGAATCAGCTGTTCACTTGTTTAGGCTGAGGGAGTGCTGCGGATGAGAATGACTTGGTGACAGAGGATGGTTGGCTCTGGGTGTCTGTGGAGTTGTCTTTTTCTAGTTTCATTTTTCAAGATTCATTGGCAAATTTCCAACGTTTCATTTGATATGAAAACGTTTTCCTGCTCCGTTCTCTTTTCATCTCTTCTCGTTCAGTTAAACACTTTCTTCTTCTCCTCTGACAACAAATGGTTAAATAATCTATTAGTTAAATCCAGTTCCTGAAATGTGAAAAGGTCTTGTGTGAGAGTAAACTAAGTTTTGTTTTTGCTTTGCACTGTGAGTTGGACCAAAAGGATTACGTTAATCATCAGAAAAATGCTCCAAACAATCAATGAATGAATGACATTTTTTTTTTTTAAGTTTGTGGCAGCCTTACAGTGGCCATTGAGAGAAAACAAAATATATATCAAGGCCACAATTTACTAATTTGTGCGCACAGGATATCATTTGTTAACATAATTTAATTAAATCGTTACCACATTTTGATTAATGCAGGGGCACACATTTAATAACTAAATAATTTTGCCATTGCCAAGGCCAAGTAATTTAATCCAGCCGCCACCTGCTTATAGCACTTGCTCCTTGGTTGTAGATATCTCTGTATAGAGACTCTTTATTGAAGGTTTCTCTAGCTTGGAGATGAGTTATCAAGACTTGTTGACAACACTTGCTTTTTAAGGGATTATGGTTAAAGGCTACTAACAAGGATATTGAGATCTCGTTGATTATATCATCTGCAATATGTAGATTTCGAGTATGCTATCAACTTTATAGCTGGTCAAAGACCCTGGAAAACTTGAGGGTTACCGGTGGATGTTTGTACTTAAAGCAGATGCACTTCATGTTTTGGGGAAAGAGGCTGGTCTGTTTTGCTGGCTCTCTCTCTCTGTACACTTATCTCGTGAGCCCAAATAACCCGAAACGTGGGAACGACTTAATTGAATTAAAGCCACAAATTACATATTGTGCGCACAAATTAATAAATCGTGACCTCAATTTATTTATTTTCTTCTCTATGGCCTCTCCAGGGCTCCGTACAGCCCTGAATCGAGATAACTTTATAATTTTATCCAACATGAAGAGTTATTTTTAGAAGATGAATGGATCCCTTTATGTGGCATCTAATTTATGAGTAATGTTTTTTTTTCAAGGAGGGAAAAAGCATATCAATACTTGCTTAAAAATAGTTAAAAAGTGTTATTTATGTTGGTGGATGTTTGCTTAAATGTTCAGCTGCAGATCAAAATGCAATATGTGCTTTCATTGTACACTTGTTCTGCAAACCTTTCGTGCTGTTTACTGCGTCCATGCCCTCACGTGTAAGTCCCGTTTACACCCAAGCTACTTCACTCTTTTACAGATTTCTATACATCATTATCATATAACTGTGATGATACTTATTGCTTGTGCAAACCCCCCTTACAACCTGTCATTGTGAATAAGAATCTGTCCTTAATTGACTCGCCTGGATAAATGAATAAATATTAAATAAACACAAGACCACTGGTTACTAATAATACCCAAAGGGAACATTTGAATGTGTTTGATCAGTCCATCAGTGAAGAACTATGCGTACCAAGCGGGCTCCCAGCTTCTGTGAATTGTCCCTTTGTTGGCATGGTGCTGACGTTATGTTTTAATGAAGAAAGGAGATGATGAGGAGGGGGAACATTTACATTCATGGCAGAGCGCATCACTGCAGCATATTATTACATAAAGCAATTAGGGGGCCCCACAGCCCCCAGATTATGGGAGATGCTTTCCCCCTGATGACACAGGACGGTGATGACTATTGACTCCAGCCGGCTCAGATATGCTGCATGTTTGCAATGATGTCACTGCACAGATCCCAGTGGGAAGCTCTCATGAAATGAATTGGACAGAGGGGGGGAAATACCAGCACTGAGGGAGGGATGCTTGATGGTACTTTGATGATAATAATAATAATAATAATAATAATAATAATAATAATAATAATAATAATAATAAAAACTTTATAAGCGGCAGTAATTTATATTTTTATTATAACAAGGTATCAATTGACAGGGTGAAATACATGTAATAACTGTTCTATGCTGATGACATCCATAAGATGCCATTGAAAGATCTGGAAATTTTGCATCGCTATTATGTATATCAAAACATACTCCATACATTTCACTTCATGTAGATTTAAACAATCTGAACATAACACAAATCTGTGTTTCTCTTGTCTGTCTGCATCTTTAAAGCTACTTAAGCAGTATTTTACGAGTCATTTTATTTGACCAAAGTTTTGGTCAGATAAATATAATAACAGTATCAACTTTAAAGTGGACAGACGACAGCATCAATGTGCTTTTTTCCAATTTTCAAACAGCTAATAAACGTTACAGGCTTTGAAGTCCTAACTATTCAGGGACTGGGTCCTTTCCTGATCGGACCGCCCCCTCGGATCTGGCTTGAGGGTGAAAGTCGACTTTGAAGTGCAGACTAGACCAGGGGGAGGTATTTCAATGGGCCTCTAGTTCAGTCGAGGGCTAAAGTTGCAGTCATAAGGGGGGAGGGAGAAAATGAGAGAGGGAAAGGAGCGAGGGAGAGAAAGAGAGGAGTCTTTTGAAATGAGGCACCTGTACGTTTGAGGCTTGCAAGAACAGGTATGTTCCCAGGGGTTAGGGGCTTTGGAGAATTCAAAGTCATTTCAGTCAGCTCCAATGCTCATAATCTGTTCTGAGAAGTGAGGAGGATGGGGGGATATGATGTTGATACACTCACACAGGCGTGAACATGTTCTCAAAGGACTGGATGGATGGATGGATGGAATCTGTGCTCACACTCACATGCACACACACAGCAACAAGACAGAGAGTGATTTAGACAAACGCGGTGACTCACTTTGCTTCCAAAACAAGACATCTCTTACACCTAACAGGATAAAGCAATGCAGAGACAATATTTAGCTCTTTATTCTGAAACGAAACTGCAAACACAATATATCAGAAGGAAAAGGAGAAAAAAGTTAGTGGCTCATCAATTATCAAAGAGTAAAAGAATGACATGTCCTTGTGGCGACATGGCGGGAAAGTGGATGAGGAAACAAGACTGGAAACAGGAGATAGATGACGACCCCTCAGGACAGTGTGTGTGTGTGTGTGTGTGTGTGTGTGTGTGTGTGTGTGTGTGTGTGTGTGTGTGTGTGTGTGTGTGTGTGTGTGTGTGTGTGTGTGTGTGTGTGTGTGTGTGAGTGAGTGAGTACAGAGACAACAGCGAGACTGTTTTCCTGTTTGGTAACTTTTTCACTTTACAATTTTAGATTTTTATCTGAACATCCATTTGTCATGAAAAGAAATGATTGTTTCTGTGGTCACAGGCAGGAAATATCGATGCAGCGATGCATGAAGGAATATTTTACATTTTGGGAAATACGCTTTCTTGCCGAGAGTATCTGTGGGTTAAAGGGCCAGGGTTAGGGTTAGGGTTAGCGTTGTTAAACTAACTGTTCGCAATTGTTTGCTAACATCGCATAAAACCTTTTACGGTGACAATATGTCAGTGTTGTGTTTTCAGCTTGTTGTGCTGCCGCCAAGTGGTCAACAATTAATGAATGCAGTTTTAACTAGTTAACTTATTCTTTTTTGTACAGAAGGAGAATGTATGCCATATATTCGTCATTTCATAACAAAAATATATTTTTTAATATTCTATTAATTTACTTCAAAAAACAAGAACTGTATAAAGCTGTTGGACTCGTATAACTGTCTTTTTGTGCACCTCTCATATATAATTTAAAGTTTTATTTGGTTAATTGAAGTAACATATTGCAGTATTACTTCATTTATTAATTAATTAATCTTATAAAAAAATGTATTCTTGTGTATAGAAAATGTGCTTTGACAATTTAAAATGTATAATGCTGATTTTCATCTCAGCTTCTGTGTCGCCCTTTTGGAAATAAATACATTCCTAAATCCCCTTAACAGCAAGTGAGCAGAACTGACCAACAACTGCAGAGACCGCCAAACAGAAAATGGTTTCTCGCATAAATATCTGTAAGAAATCTTTTATGATTTATAGGCATTAAGGCCATTAGGTGTTATCTCAGTTGTTGGAACTTGAGGCCAAACATGCAGTTACGTCATTTTCTGTCCCTACTGTACATCCTACTCACTAATTCTTCTATGTTTTCAGTCTTTCTAACACTTTTACTTACTCCCTCATCTTCATTTATCTCCTCTACGGCTTCGTCTCCATCTCTCCTCCCCAAAAAGCCCATCCCTCTCTCTGAGGGTTCAAAATATTCCCTAGAGTCGCATTGGATCGCTCCCTGACTTGCTTCTGACTGCAGGCTCAGATCGTCACCCTGAGGAGGAAAACAATGTGTCAGAGCACCAAATCCCCAAATGAAAAGCTGGTCTGCACATCACTCATGCTGGTTCTCAAAGAAGGGATCTTTGGTGTGCGTGAGAGGACATGCTGACATAGTGCAACACTTTGCCACATGTGCCACCCAGTGGTTGGGTGGCAATAGAGATGCAAGGATGGAGGTTGGAGTCAAGGATGACTGGAGAACTGGTCGGGGAGAGAAACGTGGTTCACCATGACTGGAAACAGATCGTCTTCCCTCCTGGGTCTCTTTGATGTCTGGGAGACTTATTTAGTTTTCTGCTGATTTTGTAGTAATGGGTGGCACACGCACACACACACACACACACACACACACACACACACACACACACACACCAGCGTAGGATCCAGTTGAAGAAGACATCAAAGGAACTTCAGTTCAAACTTAGCCAGTAGACAAAAAAATTCAATTTCCCTTGAGAATCAGATCTTTGTATGAAGCACCAGCTCATTGAATTACTGTGTCACTCTGTTCAAATAATTAGTTCACTAGATTTTCAACTAGATGTGGGCCAAAACTTTGAAGCACTGCAAGACTTGATTGACTTGTGAATTGTCTTAGCTACTGAGTGTGTGTTTTAAAGCAACCTGGTCAGCTATGAAATGACTGTGTGAGATGTGTTGGTTGAGTGAAGCTGTTGTGTCAGTGTTGTGCGTGTGAGGTACATGTAGCTTTGACTATTTTAGTCCTGAGAACAAATATAAATGGAGGATGAAGAACATTATAGACAGTTCAGTGAAATATCGGAAGCGCCTCACTTAAGCATAACAGCATGAAGAAACATGAGTGTATTAAAAGTAAATAAACATTATCTTTCTCTGTCCAACTGTAATAATACATTAGATTACCGTGTTGCATGTGGATACGGTATTCTTCAGCTCACCACAAGAAGTCTTTGATCTCATACCTCTGTCTCACACAATGAGGCACTTTTTTGTTGTCGTCTGAGATCTGTCTGGAGGTTGTTGTATTGAGTTGTCCTTACAGTATCTCTTATCTTTCTGTACATGTAGCTTGAGATGGTATCTTATGTCAATGTTTTGTCTTATAAAATAAAAAATCCCATTGTCCACTTTTTAAGGAGGATGAGTTTATTTGTGAATTAAAACAGATTGAAAAGATTATAATGCCTTTTTGAATGTACAGAAAACCTTTTATCTATACATTAAAAAAAACATATAAACAGCTTAATTTAAAAAAAGGGGGGGGGGGTTTTACATTTTTCTGTGTGTAATTTGCTGTTTCAAACACCAGAGGGCAGCAGGACACACGACTCCTGCGTGGGCAACACATACCAGACTTCAACACAGTCAACAGCCTGAGTGGGAGAAGGCAGGTAATATCAAGAGTTATCAACACTCGTGTTGTAGGACACTCTCACGACAGAAAGAGGAAGTGACATGTCAGGAAGAACAATGTAGGTTATGATGAATGGAGGATTAATGTGGGTTTCATCATTTTTAGGGGCCAGACGTCTTTCCTGTTGCCTCTGTGTTGCATCAGATCAACGTTGCATCACAGTGGAGACGATCAGCTCTGAGCCGAGACAAAAAACATGCATGTTGCTGTTACTGTTGTTGTTTCTGTTGCAGATTTGTAATCTATTTCCACTGTCACAGCATATATTTCAATGTCACTTCATTATGCCTCTTCAGTGCCACTGAGACAAATTCCTTTATGTTTATGTGCATGTTTAATAGACTCGCATTATTTAGGCAATTTCCATCAACACACTTGCACTACACATATTAAGGCCGCACAGTCAAAAGTGAGCATCAACGGGTCATTACGAGGCTCCTGCACAATCTCGCCTTCCTCATCTGAACATTACAGTGTTGTCGCTGACAAACAGTGTTGTTGTTGTTGTTGTTAGTCTGCCAGTACAGGGAGAGCAGAGTAACTGTGGCCCATCGGACAACAAGAGTGCTATATCAGCTCTCTGTACTAACAAAGCATGGCTTATCTGGGTGAACAAAGTGCTTGCAGAGACCCTAAGACAATTACAGAGAGGACGGACAATGAGCACTGTTCCACTGGTTGCATTTAGGTCAATCTATACTGAAAAATATTTTTGGCTTGATTGTTTTATTTGCCAGAAATGTCATTTGGTGTAGAAGCATTGGTGTCTTCTGTTTTACTGCCCGTTTAAACAAAAATATATATATGCAAAGTGGTGGATACCTTATCTGTAGATTTGGCTGGTTGCACTCACACACACTCCGATAATAATAATATAACTGGTGAGGAGATATCAAAGAGCTGAATGAGTAACTGCAGCATCATGCTTCAGTGTTCAGCTGCAGCAGGTCAACAGTGCAGCTTTTGCAGAGCTGCAACAGGCTTTTGCACCTTCACAGCACTGAGATGCAAAGAGGAAGCAATAAAGTGGAACTGTTACAGTTTAAACAAAGACTTGTGAACTAGCGGAGGAAAAAAAATGCATATTTCAACTAGAATTAAAAGCAGGTAGAGAAAACGAGAGATCACGATGTGCAGAAATGGACAATAGAGAAATAACAAAGAACCCTGAGAGAAGAAAGTGACACAGCAAGAGATACTGTAGAGGTGGAAGGTGTGGGAAGGCTTAAGGCCAAACAAATACCCCAGTGGATCATGGGTAGGGAACGAGATGTGCGACGGGGAGGAGGTATAGGCAAACACAGCGACCCTGCAGCTGGACGCTGTCCCAGGGTGTGACCCCACTCACCTCTATTGTCCAGCCCGGCTTTGCCATATAACACCACCATTAACACCGGTACCCGCCCCAGTGAGCACACACAGGCGTTACTGTTTACCCTGCATGCCATGCCTTTGCTGTCAAAACCTTAAAACCAACTGTAAAAAAATACAATAACAAGGCATGCTAGCAGCCTACAATAAAACATGCTTGAGTACAATTATTTTAGGGTTTCTTATTGGTCACCAAGTTTCTTTCTATGACTAATTAATCTACAGAAAAACCTAAACTGTCACATAAAACATGCAAATAAAATAACATTTAATTGTAGGTTTATTAAGCTGCTTTATGTAACTGTTGAATATCAGCTGTTCACGGGTGATGTTATTCATTAAACCACATCAAGTGTCATTATTAGAAGGTTGTTTGGACAACATCATAGTCACAGTCCACTGTTCATTAAGCTTTTGTCAAGTTGTATACCTTCCCCAAAACATGAACGGGCACAGTTTAGAACCCAAACGTATTCAATAACATTAAATCAAAACAGGCTTGTCCCAGATGACATTACACAATGTACTGAGACAGAATAGTGAGCATGCCCTCAGTCGGCACAGTAGTTTTAATCTGGAAGGCCTGGTTATATCTTACGTCACAGCTATGTCACCATCTGGAAGAAATAAGTACGATTTATACGCCTGAGATGGGCTTTTTTTATGCTTTTGGGATTGGTCCATGTTGAATTGTGGTGTCGAGGATCCACCCACCTTAATTACAGGCTTCGACTTTGAGCTCAAGGGAGGATCCACACTGTGTGTGTGTGTTTGTGTGCGTGTGCGTGTGCGTGTGTGTGCGTGTGTGTGCGTGTGTGTGTGTGTGCGTGTGCGTGTGTCTAAGTACTGGTTGAGTCTAGCAGCCAGGGTGGACTATACTTATACTATACTACGGTTTAGCTGTGCACACAGTCCCTCTCAGAGCCTCCGAGGGAGTGTATCTGAATCCAGGATGTGTAACCAATGATTTAATACCGACACTGCAAATAATGTTAGTCAGTTTTCAAAATATAAAATATCATTACTTACAGTAAATAAAGACTCCTGCAAACTCAACTCAACTATTTCTACTTCTTTCCAATAGGCCTACAGATCAAATGATAGAGAAAACACTCAGAGAAATGTGTCAATATGTTCAATTAAAGATGAAAGCTCTAGCAGATACTCAAAGTAATAGCTTGACATTTTGGGAATTGGGATTATTTGCTTTCTGGCAGAGAGTCGGGTGAGAAGATCAACCACTTTCACATCTGTTCGTTAAATATGAAGCTACAGCCAGTTAGCTTAGTTTCCTCCGCGGCCCACTGGATGGCACTCTGTGGCCTAAATGAAATGAAATGACCAAATATAAAAACAACAATTTGTTTCTTTACGACTATTTCTTGGCTCTGAACAGGATTAAACAAACACGATATAATTACATCAAAAATATAATATACAATGATCCTTGGCGGTTCTGATAAGCAAATCTTTTTTTTTTACTGATGGACAGAACCCAGCTAGCTGTTTTCTCTGTTTTCAGTTTTTGTGCTAAGCTACGCTAACCGTCAGCTGGTTGTAGCTTCTTCAAAGAGAAAGGGTTAAAGATTCTACTGGGTTTCTGTGTGTGTAGGTATTTGGTAAAGGTGTTTCTGATTTGGAACCGTAATGAGAACTTTCTAGAAGCTCCAGGTCTCTCCTCAAGGCAAAATATTTTCACCGCATGGGTAGTTCACGGTCTAGATCAAGTATTCTCCAACTGCACTCCATATTCTCTTGAACCATCCAGGCAGCAAAGACTTTTAGAGTTGAAGCACGTCTTGAATCTCCTTGCCTCACATTGTATTCAATGAGTGGTAATTGTTTGTGCTTACGTTGTGTTGTTACACCCATGTAAGCCCATCACCTTAAGAGTATTTTCATTAAGTGCTTACAAAGTATTAGTTTGTAGGCACAATGCTGAGCCCATTTCTAGTGGTGGAATGTAACTAAGTAAATTAAATACTGTGCTTCAGAACAACTTTAACATATTTGTTCTTTACTCAGTATTTTCATTTTATGCTACTTTATACTTCTACTCCACTGCACTTCAGATGCCAGCATATACTTCCTTTTCCCACTACATTTATTTGACAGCTTTAGTTACTAATTAGTATACGTATAAACTATGTCATGTTATAGATTTAACTAAAGCGCTTAAAAAGCACTGTTTACATGTTAATGCATCAATAATAATGGTGCAGTAATATAATGAAATAACACTCACAGGGCTAATTCTGACAAACAGATACTTTTAATATTGATATGAGTATATTTTATTATACTATTGAATGATTTCAATACTTCGTGTAACACTGTCCATTGAGAAATTTTACTATGAAGTGTCGGAAAACACTGTGGACTGAACGCATGATTTACATTTTAAATGTTCAGCATTTGTAGAACAAAAGCTACAAAAGAACATTATCGGTTTGATCAATGACAGATGCCACGGGGATATGTACAGAATGTAGCAAAACTAAAGTATAACACACACAAAAAGGAAGATCCCTCTTGCTATTTTGCAGAAAGATATGAATTATTTTTAGTTGTTACACCTCTATACCACTCCGGGTTTGAGAGGTCACCTCGCTGATGGCAAATGTGACACTTATCTAATGCATGATGGGGGATCCCCAGCCGACTTTCCAAGTCAAAAATAACTAACTGCGTTTGATGCAAGAGGGAAGTATGTAGCCTAACATTAACTATCTTCTCTTGAGTGACATAAAGAAACTTAAAAATAGGAAATGATAACTAGGGAGTTTAAAGGGACACCTAATTCTTTGCTTGTGGCAACTTCGTGTAAACTTTCATTCATGTGGCCATAGGAGTTCATCCTATTTGGTATATTGTTGTAAATTAAGGACATCCCACATTTCTTTCTTTAATACTCTCTACGCTATGACACACACACACACACACACACACCATCATAAACGGCTGCTCTCTCTTTCTCAGATGTTGATTCTGTAGTGACAATTAAGCTCAGCAAACAGAACAGTGTTTGCTCAACGTCCTGCAGTCACTCCTGCGGAGGTGAGAGACGACAGAGGCAAAGGGCTAAAAGCTGTAAACAATATTGGAAGCCGGATAGCAAAAATGTGAATTCCCGTTTGAGTTTCAGGAAGAGAGAGTACTTGTGAATTTGCTTGATGTGTTATTTTTAACAGTTTCTGACCGGGGCCTGTTTACTTTGGGGGGGACACCTTTGTCTGAAACGATGGAGTTTTACTGTGATGGCAAGAATTGCTACACACAGTTTTTCCGTACTATAAGGTATGCTCTATCGTATTGATTGATATCTTTCACCACAAGGCTCTCCATTTAACACATGTATTGATCTGAACAATTCACCTCTTGCGTCCAAAGTTGAGTCACTGAGCGATCTGTTATCGCTGTCACCACATCCGTTTGATTTTGTTGTGTAGTAAAGAACTACAAATCAAACTTGTTTTGAGGTATGTACTACTCTTTATGGGTGAACAAACCAGTTTCATAGCAAACCTTTATCGGCCTACTTTACATGAAGCGTGAACTGAAATGTAACAGAAATATTCAGGCAATCTTTATTGTAGCAAATTGTAACTTTACTATTTTTAGAGATCATAATTTGTCATTTAATCACAATCACAAATCAAAACATGAGGTTTCTCCTCACATGTGCATAAATAAATCATAAAACAGTTGACATTTTATTACGCTGTAACATCATTCCTGTTGCTTTAATTAAAACTTTCATTAATCTCTAAATTATGTAAATCATTGCAACATAATTCCAATGCTAATATTGCTTTTGAAATTATTTTTTAAAAAGGTGTAAAAAACGTCCTTCAGTAGAGGAGAAAAATAAATAATAAAATAATTTGACAGACAAAAAAATTACAAACTATAGTCCAGGAAATATAAAATGAGCACTTTAGGGAAAGCCCCCAGAGTGGTAAAACTTGTTTTAAATGTTTGATGAGACTCCTTCAAGGGAAATAATGAGGAAACTAGATGTACAAGACAAAGAGCAGGAAGCACATAGGTCTCAAAGAGGCCAACTATCAGGTTTAAACCTAACTAAACAAAAAATTAAAAAATATTCCTGTTCTGAAAAACAAAACAAAGTGTGCCTTGGTATTCTAGTGGCATTTATGTTCTTAACTTCAGTTTATAAAAAATCTTTAACGAGAGCTTTAAAATAAAATAAAAACTACATAAAATACTCTGTGCTGTCTGTCCTAACTGGACAGAGAAGTTGGATATACCATAAATAGGCTTATAGTGTATTGATGTGAACTGTGGACTGAGCAAGTATGTGGGTAAAATATGATGCAACTCCTGGAGTATACAATGAAATCCCAATTTACTCTATCAAACTGTCAAGTATGGCTCACAGGGCCCATGCTGACAGAATACAAAAATGGCTAAAAATGACATATTTTTTACTTGGAAACAAAACAAATTGACAGCTAGTATTTATGGGAAATTACACTTTGGGGTCATTTTTCTTTGCAAGCAGAGTGAAACTTCAAATGCAAATTTCATCAGCACGGTGACCAATCACAGGCCGTAAACAAAATGCATCAGAGCCGCTGGGAGCCTATCAGCTGTCACCACGACGGTAGAAATGATCACAGGGGCAGACCATCTTGCTCAGCAGTTGAGAATTGCCGGCGACCGGGTAACCAGTGAAACCTTAAGGTTTCAACTGAATTCAATAAGGATACCCGATTATTTCTGATTTCAGACACCGCCAGTAGGATATATCAAAAATGGTGGTGGTAACAGCAGGGACTGGAGTGTCCCACAAAGTGCTCCTGATCTCGGGAAAACAGACCGGCTCACAGGCAGGCTTCAACCGGCCCATCTCTGTCGTTTTACCGTCATCTCCTAGCCCGGCGTCTTCGGATTCAGAGTCCAACTCCTCTGCGGGGCCGCCCATACGAAAAAGACAGAGGCTCACACACTTGAGTCCGGAGGAGAAAGCACTTCGCAGGTTAGTCCCTCAAAATAAATCCATAATTTAACTTTATTTATGTGGATAAAACCTTTATTGTTCAAAGCGTAAACTCGGCCATTGTTAAAGGAATTACCACAAGGACACGCCCAAAGATATTGATCCCTTTTGACTTGACGTTTAAACCGCAGCACAAAGAAATTAGGTCAATGCTGCAGCTCCTAATTTATAAGTAGGTCAGATAAGCCGTTTTAAAATGGCACCATAACTCGGTTAAATTACTTAAACATCGTTATTGGGGAACCTTTGGACTTTTGCTAGCTTGTCAAACCGCTATCTGAGGGATTTGACTGCCCGTGGACCCGCCCGCTCCGCTGCTACAGAGCAGGATACTGATATCCTGGTATGCCTGCGTGGCAGGAACATGGCCGGTGATTGCGCAGCACTGTGAACTCAAGTCGTGTCAGAGGGCTTAGTCAGCATCATGGAAAAAATGTGTGTTTTAAATTCCTGTTTTTCCCCCTCTTCGCCAATTTTTTTTCCCCAGGAAACTCAAGAACAGAGTCGCAGCTCAGACAGCCAGAGACAGAAAAAAGGCCAAAATGGGGGAGTTGGAACAGCAAGTCCTAGAGATGGAGCTGGAGGTAAAACAAACAACATTTTTTTTTATACAGGGGTGTAGCTGGGAATGCAGGGCCCAGTTTAACGGCTATCCCACCCTCACCCACTTCATGTCACCAATATATCTTTTGATGTAGTGAAATTCTTGAGATGTATTCCATCTGTAATTTAGCCATTTCGCAACACAATGGCGTTTATCAACTATAATTATACTGAATACACTACAATTAAGGTTTTTAGTACCCCCCCACCAAAAAAAATAAATCTGGTGAAGCCAATTTTTTTTCTAGTTTTGGTTTGTGCACTTCATGCATCACGTCTCCATAAGCGGTTGCAGGTACAAACATTTGTTTGTTTTTGTCCCGCAGAATCAGAAACTTCACATCGAGAACAGGCTACTTCGGGAAAAATCGAACGGCCTGCTGACAGAAAATGAGGAACTGAGACAGAGACTTGGGTTGGACACCCTCGACTCAAAAGAGAAGGTAATTTTTAATGCGAGTTGTTTAGGGGAAATGGGTTGGTTTGTAGTGATCGTCAATCTTTTTAGTGGAGTAAACTTAATTCACCCTCTTGCTGCTTTTTTGTCACAGGTTCAGGTTTTGTTGTCCACCGGGAACGACGCAGGTTTGGGGATCGGGTCTTCTGAGTCCGCAGCACTCAGGCTACGTGTGCCTCCGCAGCAGGTGCAGGCCCAGCAGTCCCTAAATCTGAAGACTTCTCAATGGATACAGATGGTTCTGACTCTTCAGACAATGAGGTAAGTCTTTCATAAAGATGGTTATTTATATGAAAAGACACGTATTTAAATCCCGTCTCTAAGAAAGCTCTGTAATAACCAATAAGAGTCAGGTCATGGGTTACTAGGCTAATCTCCTGTTTTTGCCATTCTCTCCCCTCACTAGTCTGATTTGCTCCTGGGCATTCTGGACATCCTTGACCCAGAGCTGTTCCTCAAATCTTGTGAACAGGAGTGCCAGGAGCCGCAGGTGCTGCTGGTCGGAGGGGGGAACCCAGTACCTTCCGCCACACCTGCGACTCTGGGGGCCCCATCAGTTAAGCTGGAGGCCCTTAATGAACTGATCCACTTTGACCACATCTACACGAAGCCCGTGGAGGAGGTGAGTAGCGGGCAGTGCAACGACCCGGAGAGCGTCACAGAAGAGAAAATCGACGAGGCGGCCTTCTCCGTTACCGACGTGGTAGTGGTCGAGGAGGAGATAGTCTGCGTCAAAGACGAGCCGGAGGAAGTGGTCATCCCCAGCTGTGACAGTCACAGTCAGGTGGATGACTTTTTCTCTGAAACCACCTCACCTGCCCTCAGCGGCCTGGATAAGGAAGCCTGCCTTGCGGATACCTACAGCGACTCCGGATACGAAGGGTCCCCTTCCCCTTTCAGCGACATGTCCCCTTCCCTGTGCTCCGAGAGCACCTGGGACGACATGTTCGCTAATGAACTCTTCCCCCAGCTTATCAGTGTCTGAATCAACCATCTAGCCCAATAAGTTATATTATATATATATATACACACACACACACACACACACACACACACACACACACACACACACACACACACACACACACACAGATAGATATATATATATATATATATATATATATATATATATATATATATATATATATATATATATATATATATATATATATATATATATATATATATATATATATATATATATATATATATATATATATATATATATATATATATATATATATATATATATATATATAAGAGCTAATGTGTAGTGTTAAATAACGACGGATAAGCACATAATCTCCTTTTATATTACAGCGGGTCTGTACCAGTGGTGATGCTGCATTGACTTGTGGGAGATGAAGTTCATGACAGCTTATTTTGGCATCATTTAATTACTGCAAAGGATTTAAGATTGATTTCAAATCTTTCACTCACGGTTCAAGATGACACGTGGATGGACTTCAGTATTTCTGTAAATTAATAGGGGGATGGGGGCCGATCATTTAAATATAACCTTTTTATTTATTTGTGTATTCTGCTTCGGAGTCGTATGTAAAAACGCTTTCTTCTAATTTGTTGACGCTCTCTATGTAGTCTACTGCATTAAAAAACTTTTTGCATTGCATTCTGTCTTCGTTTCAGTCATTGCAATAATCATATTTCAGGAAACTGGTCTCTACTGTAAAATACCGATCTTCCATAAACATGCACATGAAAGCAGGATGTTTAAACAAATTAATTAGGAGTAGATAATACAGCTAATGTTCAACAATAAAACTTTCTATTTAAGATTGTTTTGCCTTTATTGAAAGTACAGAAGATAGACTGGAAAGGGGATGACATGCAGCAAAGGGTTTAGCCTGAGTACATGGGAAGCCTGCTCCATCAGGTGCAATAGTAAAAGTAGTGGATTGATCAATTGGTTGACAAATCATTGGCAATTAAGGTCATTTAACACTTTCTGGTTCCAGCTTCTCAAACATGGCTTTTAACCGCTCTATATTGTAAACCAAATATCTGAACTGATGGCTGCATAGAACTAGTCATTTGAAGATGTCACTCTGACCTCTGAAAATCATCTTGTATTGTCTTTACAATGTAAATCACATCAGTTTGAACCCCAGACGGGGTAGATATCAGGAGTTTTAATTACGCATATGACGGTTAATCAGAAAGTTGAAGTAGTTCACTATGAAGGGTCAAAGTTTAGGGTGGTTTATCAAACAGACTGCGTCCAATCATGATCTGTGAAATAATCTTACACGTGTGCAGACAGTGTTTATATTCCCTATCTCTTGTGCCAGCATAACCTTGCTTTTCTGAGAAGCAGGCCTACTTGTGTTACATAACACTTCTAATGTAACTGGGAGTTTCCTGGTCCAACCTGAGGACGTTTTAGTCTTTACTTCCCGTCATAAATAGGTCAGTGTAAATATTGGGAGTTTTGGCCTGTTGTGAAGAGAATAGGCTGAGTGGGGGGAACACACCTTTCCCCTCATGCTGTTATTGTAATCACAATGAGGTTTCATTCTGTACCACGCGCCCCCCTCCCCAATCCAGAGTTGCTGTTGTTGTATGAGCTGATTAGATCAGCTTTTCAGATGCAACACGGATGTAATTGATCTGAACGCTGCAGGTCCTGGCTGCCTGTCTTAGCTTCAGCTTCTGTTTACTGATCACAAAGCTTTCAGTGATTTAATCCGTTGAGTTTCACAGCAGCTATCCTCGTACTCGTCTGCAAACTACCTGGAAGAGGTTAAAAGGAAAAAACAATTGGCAACTCAGCTATTTCATTGTAATTTGACTTCCATTTTGTTTTTGTGGTAGGTTGACAGAAACCGCAACAGCCTTTGACGTAGATACGGCTCAGCCTCACCGAAACAGGGTGGTGAGAAATGTACCTTTTTCTGTCTCGTAGGTGACGACCACAGCAAAGACTAAACCAGCCTTACAGCTGCGGAGCTGAAACTGAAATATATCTGCTGAAGCAGCACTTTCAATTTCAGGCTGTAGATTCTGGTTTATTTCGGGGCAATAAATTCATTTCTGTTGTATGTGAGCTAGTTACAGTTTTGTTTCAGCTGTTGGGTGAAAGGGTTTCCTACATTAGATATTAAAACACCGCCTATCACTGAGCCACCCCTTCCAGTAAATTCCACTCAGTGATTCCTGCTATTCCTGCCACAATACTGGTCCATTGCTGAGATAAAGCACATTTTTATTCTCACTGGAGATTTTGAAGATGAATTGAAAGCACCCAAAAGATTTGCTTGCAGCTGCTTTGAAACTCAGCACAGAACTTCTATTCAAATTATTGACAGGAAACTGAAGAACACTTTGGGATTTGAAGGCGCTGCTAGGTACTGTAACAAAATCAAGATGTGAACTTTAATATTCATATTGCCAAAGGACTTATTTAAGCAGAAAAGTGACATGGCGTCCGTAACACTCAACTCATCTGTGGACATCAAATAGTGTCATTTGGATCTTGCTATTGGCCAAATGTGGCTTGTTTGACTGACACGAATGTCAAGCATGTGATTCAGGACGTCCTAGGTGAGGTCAGGAGCGCAATTAAACTGGAGCTTACGCTCTCACAGCAGGGGTGATCTCCCATAAATGATCTAATCACATATCAACTGACATCTTGAGAAAGAGCAACTGCCGCAACTTACAACCTCACAGGAACTCTTTGTGACTGTATTTCACAACTTCTGCTTTTTATATTTTCAAAACTGTGTCAAGTGTCGAACTGTTTCGTTTGGTATGTTGTACGATATAAAATAAAGCTCTCCGTTACCCATTTGCTTACATGCTGGGATGCATAGTGTGTTTTGCATGATAAATAACAGCCTGTAGTCAAAAACTCATTAGAGGCTAATTTTGTCGGACAACAACCGGAGAATCATGTCCGCACATTGTCCGGAGCGTGTCACACATGTAGCACACAACAGGTGATTGTCCGTGCCCGAAGTGTTCTCACTTACTGGAAATACTCTGTTTGGTTTAGGCGAAGGGTAGCGCCTGGGTAGATGTGCAGGAGGCACGACATGATGAGGTCACGCAGCCGGTGCATAATTTAGTCATAAACAACCGATTCTCTTGTCGTTCCTTGAATTTGTCCGACGATTCCGGTGTCAGCCCTAACCGACAGAATCTTGTCTGCTCTCCGGTTTGACATTTACAATAACCCTTCCTCTCCTCCCCTTGGATGTTTGTTTTCTTCCAGTTTTGCGACGAAACAACAAACACACATGCTCGCCGTGAATGCCCCCGGACAATAAGCTCTATTCACGCATGGGCTGAATCGGACATTACACAGACTTTGTTCTAGGGAGCTGGCAGGGTAAAGTCCGTTTGATGGATCTAGATCATTTCAGGGTTGCAGGCCATGTATGTAAGGGTATTTGGTGATGGAATATGTGTTGCTAACTTGGTTCTTGGTGACCACAGTATGGATTTAAAATGTACAATATTTGGCCCCCAATTAAGATATGAAATATTATTTTATTATTGTTGCCTAAGACTTGATAAAGACAGACGAGTGTCCCTCTAAATCAGTATGAAACCAACCTTGTGCTTGATGTCAAAGTTCATGCTTAAATTAGAACCAGATTTGTCCCGCTAATATGACACTGTCGTCACCTATGCACGGATTTGGATAAACCTTACTGCAGGCCTCGAGTTACTACGCTCAGCAGTATTATAAAGAGGATTGCTAAACCTACACGGACAGCTGCCACTTCAATGTTAATACGGGTTTTACAGTTGGAACTTTCAAGCTCTTCAGTCTAAACTGTAAACAGTGTGCTCAAAGTGTACATTTAAACCTGTTAGGGGTTGAATCAGCTTTGCAACAAGCAAAAAGAAGTACCACCTTATCAAACAGGATTCAAAGACAAAGTGAGTCAGGTGTAAAGCAAGCAAGAGGTCAAGGCAACCATGTGACAATTTTCTCATGTCAATGGTGTAGCTTGGGGGGGGTTGGGGTCACACTCTCTGCCTCGAGGGCTGAGCGACTTCAGTCACCTGACCCAACTGAGGAATGTAAATCAACGACCCCCTTAGGCCTTCTTTATTAAAAGACTAACGAGTGGCTGATCACAAGCTGGGAAAGGGGGAGGGGGGTGGGGGGGTGTATTAAAGTGCCCTGATTACCTTGGCATAGCAGGGCACTTTATCAATGATTCAGTTGGGGAAAAGTGAGTCATCAACCGCGTCATTGCCAATAAACAACATCTGTCATCTCTGTTTGTGGACATGGAGGAACACGATTCACCAGCATGATTAAATGGCAAACTGCTGCACTCAATCTACGAACCAAGGCTTGTTAATCCTGTCTCACCACCTCGAAAAAGGTGCATTTCTATTCTTATCCAGCTTGATTTTCCGGATTAAAGTCAGCTAGAACATTCCAAATGATCAATTCACACACAGTAAATAATTGCACACAAAATAAGCCGTCAATCATCCGTCTTTCATCTGCATCAGCCGATCGCAGGAAAGAAGGAGAAAACAAGAGAAAGAGAAAACAATACTAACATGACAACCCCGCGCCTCCTGTCTCGTCAAGTTAACCTTTTCTTAGTTGCGTCACAACTTGGATGTGTGTACAAACAAGACGCACCTGCAGACGTGTGCGATCTGTGACGCACACATAGCAGCATTCACTCGCATGCAGACACACACTTCACTCTTGTGCTCAGTCAAGGATGGTTTGGTCTGGAGCTGTGAGAGAGATCTCTATCCTCAGTTACCACTGGCAACAAAGGACGGTCAGTGGTGTGTGCTAATGCATGTCTGATCCACAGCACTGAGCCAAAGCTCACTGAGAGAACAGTGAGGCTACTTATGGGAGTCAGATGGGTCCCTGAAAGTCAAGAACATGCAGTTCTACAAGTTGTTGAACAGCTGTAGAACTTTATTTAAAGATCCCCTCCAGATATGTTTAAAGACATAAAAAATACAAAGAATTATTAGTGGTTTTGTTTTTAAAACTACATCTACTTTTTCTCCCTCATTGAATAGTCCAGAATCTATTTCCAAAGTTTAACGACTAGACAAAAGATGCCTCCTACATCACTGTAAAGTCCTTTCTCAGCGTGACATGACATCACACCTGATCGTACGTTCACGTATTAAACTCAGATTCAGGGTGAGCACAGAGAAACTTTCCTCCTTCAGCAGATACATGTGAAAACAGCCTAAGGCTGTCAAACTATGCACAGTGAAGCTCAGGCAGGTAAAGTAACAATAAGTAAAGCAACATTTTTGAGTGGAGGGGGGGACTTTAAATATTTGGAAAAGTCTTGATTATCACTTCTAAGTGGCAAGACGTTTCTGTTTGTATGTTAATCACACAGAAATCAACAAGCATGGTAAGTGTCACACTTTTTCAAATCAGTCAAGAAACTAATTTTATCTTAAAGAGAGACATCGCCATCTTTTGCTTTGAAAATAAAAAAACTAAAACAAAATTCAAGGTCAGCAACGAGACATTTTACACAATGTATGACAGCAGGCTATCCAAGGCTTCTCGGAGTGATATTTAATACGCACAAGCTAATGCAAGCTGCGGGAGAACTCGCGTCACACATTACACAAGGCTCCATTGCCATGGTTTCACTTCCTGTACATGTGGCAGTTCTGCGAGAGGCAGCCTGTCTGCTGGAAGAAAACATTAATCTCTTGGATTCCTCCTACACACCGTGGCAGATTCTCCCTTTGAAGCTCTTTCAAATTCAGCGAACCCACGTAACAAAGATTTAGAGGGGATCAAGGAGATTTAAACTGCACATCATATCTATTGATATTATCTGAATGCCATCAGCTCTCATAACCTTGACACAGCTTTGCATTTTTACTCGATCTGCATTCTAATTAAAACTCAGAGGTCTTAACTTTCTAAGATAGTTTCTCTTACTAAACTTTTAGAGTAAAGTTGCAGAAACCAAAGCTTTGGGATGGCCGTTCACTGCTTGCTCAAAGCAGGCCCCTGTGGTTAAATGCTCGTAACTCAGCCTGTGTCTGCCAGCAATTACAGAGTATGTTTAGACATGATCACAAAGCACAGACAGACAGACAGGCATGCACACTCATACGCAAGCTAAGTACCATAATTCCTGTTTGGTACTTTATCTTTCATTTGTTTTCATCAGGACCACCTACGCTATCTGAGACAACAAACATCCCCTTGCTGTCACAGCTTGTACTGTGTCTGTTGCAATATTGAACACTCCCGTAGTGACCAAGTGTAAGAGTCATAGATCAATAGGGTTGCTGTCAGGTGAAAACTTTGTACTATATTCCCTGCTTTTTGGAAACTCAAAAGAGAACAACCTTTTATATTACGTAATGACTTACATTTTTTAACAAGCCGTTCTAGCGGCTCTGTGAGGCTGTACTTAGGCACAGTGGTGCTTTGAGCTAAATGCTAACATGCCAACATGCTCATGATGACAATGCTAACAAGCAGAAGTTAAGCATGTTCATGAGGGTGACCAGATGAGAATGGGTGAAATGTGGGACAGAGTACATTAGTGTCAATGACACTCAAGGCCACACCCTCCAGTGTCATTGACAGTGTTAAAAAATAGTACAAATAGTAGTACTCTTTCTTGCATGCTTTGTTTAGACATCGTTAGGCAGCAATGATTCAAAAGTATGTCACTCTCCACTCTTTCCTGTACCTGCAGTAACAGTTTGGCTATCTGGCTGGATGTTCACTGCTCTGTGTAATTGTTTATCCATGCGGCACTATTGTACACGACAAGAAAATAACTAAAACTAATAGTAAATAATTAGTTTAATAAATAATTCATGTATGCTATGGACATAACAGTGCCTTTAACTAATCATAACTTGGGTAAGGTCTAATTTTCGGGACAAACAAGGCAGGATTCCTGACAACTACTCGTAGCTCGGGACTAGTCACCCTAATGTTTATCTTAGTATAGCGTGTTAGTATGCTAACATTTGCTAATTATCATTAAAGTACAGCTGAAGCTGAATAGAATGTCCTTCATTTGATGATATTTGGTTGTGAAGTATTTCACAAATTGAACATTTGATCTACTGTTAAACGAAAGGTTTGGGGATCAACAAAGTTATTAGGATTCATTGTCTGGGAAGCACAAATGTCTGTCCAATTTTTCAAAATCTATCCAATAGATGTTGAGATATCCATTTAGCCACACCACCGGAGTTGCAAGGTTTTCACACAGCAACAGCTAAAAGTATTTTCTTTAAAAAAACATTAGCCTTGACAAACAGTCATGAAGGCAATTTTATTTCTGCCACTGAAAGAATTCTAATGCAAAATACAGGAAATTACTAAATGTACTTAATATTCCATGAGCGAATGTGATCAATATAAAGCTTTACAGTCATGGTCAGATGTCATTGCCGACGACTTTCACCACTGTACCCACAACAGGTGGTTTCCTTCTGCAGCCTCAGCTGTAAAAGTGTCACATGTGTGTACTTTAAGCTAACGCTACACCGCTATTTCAGTCAGCGGTGTAGACAGCCTTTAGCATAGCTTGTGTGACAAGGTACTTTGAACTTGGGCTAAATGACATTTGTCACAGTGACATAAAAATTCAATGAATTACTAGTTTTTACCCTGATAGATCTCTGGATCACAATATTTGAGTGTGTGCTTGACTTTGAGACCAGTGCTAACTGTTTGAGCAGTGATAAGAGAGTATACATGTGCAAAGTGCCAGCTGTGGGGAATTTATCAGTAGGACAAAGGGCTAACAGAGGTAACGTGCACAAAGACATAATAAAGGAACTGATGAAGTATGTCATGTAGCCATTACAGCTTTGACATTTGATATTTCAGGAAGTCTACCATCACCTCATAATGAGTGTAACTAAAATAGATTTATGTCAAATAAGGATTATGAAAAATGATCATTTACAAATTTCAAGAGAACTACTTAAAGAATTCCATAACCCCTAATATCCTAATTTAAAGTTGATTTCACTACACCTGAATCTTTCTATCTACTCATTTTGAGATCCAGCTTTTGGTTGCACAACGCTTTTTCTTTCCATGCAGCCAAATTCCCTTTCAGAACTAGACAAGTTTGGAGAGGCTGTCGCTGCTGAACTGGAGAGTAAATATTGAACTTTCCTGTAGGCGGCTCGGTCGTTGTGCTTCTGATATGATGTGGCGGAAAGGACACAAGGCCTTAAGATCAGGACGCCTACAATACTTCATCCTCGTCTGAATCATAAAGCCGAAAACAGTGTATCCTGTCATTGTTAATTCCTGTTCTTACTCGTGGCTGCTTGTGATGCTGGTGGATTTTAAACTTGTTCTACTATTGTCATCATAACGAAAGCCTTTTACCTAAATGATACATAGATGCCTAACATCCTTTTAAAACGCAATTGTTAATTTTTTTTTATCTCATGTTGTTCTTTTTATTTCTTCTTTTGACAAATGTAAGTTTAGTTCCTCTTTAATGTAGAGTATTGCAGTTTGGCTGTTTTTCTCCTGGCCTCTTGTCTTTCTACATTAAAATCATGTGCATTTTTAAGAAACACTTAATCCACAAATACAATCGAATGATTAGGTTTCAGAGACTGATTAAAGGAAAGATGGGTTTTAAAAATCAAAGTAGCAGAGTCCGAGATATCCAGACTCTATGGAACCTATATATGGCTCGCAGACAATTTTGAGCTGACATTTTTTAACATGATTAACAAGTAATAAACAATTATACGGTGTCATTTTAAAGTAAAACATTTAGCAGCGGATTTGTTTTTAGTTCCCCCCTGTGTGTGTGTGTGTAGCCCTGCCCTTCGCGAAACAGCTGAGGAGAAACTGCGCAAAGCAAGCAGTAGACCGGGGGGGTCAAACTCATTCACAGAGAGGGCCAACATTAAAAACTGGGACTACGTCGAGGGCCAAACACGGTCCACATGTATTGAACAGGATACACATAAAGTGCAAAAAGATATGGAACATATTTAAGTCAACTGCAGACGGGTTGCTGAGCAGTTCAATTAAAATATCTGAGCAGCAAAGTCGGCAAATGCTCTCAGTGCATCAGCAGAATGCTGTCGGGAACACAGCGGTGGAGATGTTTGTCAGTGTTTGGAAACACGCAGTGACCAAAGTTTCCTGCTGCATCAGAGTCTCCCACAGGCAGCTTGGCTTAGAAAGCTCTCACTGCATCACACATGTCTGTGATCACACGGCCCTGAAGCTGCAGGTTTAACAGCTTCGTTATGTCGCACAAACAGTCCAGCTCACATCGTCCCAGAGATCTGTGGTGTCTTTCCCTTTGCTTTCCAAAAACTTTCATTTCATTCACACATTTAGATTCTTCCTCAATTGTATTTCCCCGCGGTTGTGCCATGCATTGATTTAATTACCAAAACCGGCGGGCCAGTTATGACAGACATATGATATTTTCTCGCGGGCCGGATATAATAATATTAATAATAATAATAATAATAATACATTGTATTTGTAAAGCGCCTTTCAAAGCTAAAAGCAATCTCAAGGCGCTAAAATGCAGCAACAACAACAAAAACAACACCAACAACAACAGACATAAGAGGTTAAATAGGTCATAATTGCCTTGAGTTTGACACCTGTGCAGTAAACACTGAAATATGAGATAAATAACGTAAGCGTTTAGTTTATTTAATAAAAGAGCACGTGTTCATTGCAACACTGATACCGCTATTAGTACTCGGAGACGTGTTATTCTTAAAAAAATGCACGCATAAAGTTGCGTTCAAATTGATTAAATATATGGCTCTCAAGGAAATACATAAACAAATATTTGGCTTTTATGGCTCTCCCAGCCAAAAAGGTTCCCGACCCCTGCCCTAATCCCACACAAAAAGCACTGGATCCTACATTTACCATAATGCAACTTGATAGCATCTTTCATTACACCCTCGGTGACTGATAAATTAACAAGAGTGTATTGTGTAGGGTTTTTGTGAGTGTGTGTGAGTGTAGAGGAGCCAAAGGAGGAAGTGTTTTTTATTAAGAGTAAGAAGAAGAAAAAAATTAATATAAGAAAAAAGAGAAATAAAAATAAAAATAAATAGAAAAGTAGAATTTTTCTGGCTGGGGTTGCTAATGAAATGGTGGAATTCACTTTTTAATGTCGGAGCAATCAGCTGTATTTGTATCCATTTCGAGGCGAACACATCACAACATCATCACAGATGACCAAACGGTGAGACTTTAATATGTGACCTTAAAACTAATTTTTAACTACCTTTTAACTAATAACTTGTAATAATAACCCGTTCGTACTCAAAGGCCCTGTCACACATATCCGTATGGTGGGAACATATACGAAAAATAGCTCATAATCTGTCAGAGTCCAAATACGTCCAACTTGTCATCGGATCTGAAAAGTGAACATATAGAAATACGCATGTCTAACCTATTGATAGCGTATCACTTACTTATACAAAATGTATCAGACGAATACCCAACAAATGCATAACGTATACAAAAATATGGCATATACAAAATATCGGCAATACGCTGGTGTAGGTTGATATAAGGTAAGGTATAAGTAGTATTCGTTAAGAGCTTACTGTGTTACGCTGGGGTGCGTTGTTGAACGCTGAGGCCGTGAAAATGTTTTGAGCGTGTTCAAACTTTTCGGATGTACCCAACGTGTGCTTCATAAGTTATGCAGACATTACACATAAGTTCAGGTACGTTAGACATACGTGAATACTGAATACAGTACGTGACTACGTTAGAGGAACGTTAGATATAGGCTACGTCGACTGACTGTGAATCCTACAGCCAACTTATTGATAACGAGTGGATACCCTATTCCTACCCTATGTTAAACTTATGCCTGACGGAGGAGTAACTTATGTGTTTCTACAGTACAGTTTTGGGAGCTTATTGGGGTTTGAATATAGTATATAGGGTCCCTGTGAGTAGCTCATCCTCACTTCTTCACAGCACGTCTTGATGAATACATCAGCCCATCATCAGAGAGCATGGAGGATGCTGAGAAGCTGCGACAAGAGTACATTCTAGCCGTTCTCCAGCATCAGCATGACGTGAACCAAATGGCACTTTTCCAGCTCCGTTGTCCAGACGCTCTGATACGTTTTAAATAAGTAAGTGATACTCTATCAATGTTTGACATGCGTATAATAATTATGTTATACACAACACCGCTGTGGAAAAGTTGGACGTATTTGGACTCTGACACATTTTGAGCTACTTTTCATATACGGCGGCATGTTTCTGGCCCTGTCACACAGTTCCGTGTGTCTGGCGTGTTCGGCGTATCGTCTGCGTCCTTCGAACGATCACAACTTACCCTAAACTTATATCAACGTACACGAGCGTATTGCCGTATATTTTGTATACGCCGGCATTCGTTTCCGCCATCCGGATATGTGACAGGGCTTCAGTTCAGCTTCAAACCCTATTTTATTAGAATTACATATTTTACTTCTGTGCATAATTCTATCAGTTTAAATCCACAGAATTGAAGTTATATTTACTATTATTGGCACTTTTACTTGCCATCTCCCACATTGTTTGGTCTAGACTTTGTGGCCTGAGCTCTAAAACCTGAGTGAGAAGTTCAAATGAAAGAATGCTTGTTCCCACCTATGTTTTTCTTCTGCCGCCCCGCACCCCACTATCCCCCTGCCCAGGGCTAAGCGAGGGGCGTGAGTTGAGTTCAGCTCCCAGACTGTGTGGCATTCCTGAAATGAGTGCTAGCTGGCTGCTGCTTCTATTCCCGATCCCACCCCTCCTCTTCCAGGCAAGACACTTTCCCCTTTCACTCTATGCTGGGCCGCTGCCATTGCGCGCGCGCACACACACACACACACACACACACACACACACACACACACACACACACACACACACACACACACACACACACACACACACACACACACACACACACACACACAATCATAAATGGATAAGGAGGACTAGGAGTTACTAGAAGTCTTTTTCTAAACCAGTAGTTAAAATAACGCGTATTGCCAAAAGGCCAGTGTCTTTTAATCCTGCATGATATGCATCACATTTCAACATTATTTATTTTCTAGTCTAAAAAGGCATCTCATCCACTTTAGTTTCAAACACACAGTCACAAGACATGATTTCAGTCACACATTTCACCAAAAATGCTGATTGAGGCAATGAAAAGAGAGCTCATTATTCATATCTAGCAGGCTGAGTTGATACATGCTCATATACCAACACTTGTTCATCCACTATTCAGTTGGATTGTTCACGTTATCTGTGGCTTGCACTTCAGCAGAAAATGTATTTTAAATTGCGGCCTGTTATACTTTCATGTAAATGTCTGTTTTACGGCTCTCTACGGACAGCTAATACGGTTTGTGATTGTGATTCAACAGAGCCTCTTGCAGCACACTTGCTGGTCTAAACACTAAGTCAAGTAAGTTTTTCCATGAAAAATGTTCTTGCGTAAAGGAAGGGGTGGGGTTTTTACAATGAATTTCACATTTGGCAACATCTACAGTGGTTTGTCTAGAATGAATAAAAGAAGAAGTTTGTAGTTAGCATGAGTAACAATGAAAAGTGTCAGAAATACATACAGAAACGTAAACTTCATCACCCCAAAAAGCAAGTAAAGAGATGCACTGGGACATATAGTACAAACATACACACAAATATTTGCAAAATCGCTAAAGATTCTATCAAATGATGACATCTTGTGAGTTATCACTGGAGACATCCAAGAAGACATTTGGCTTCTCTTTGTAACCCCTGACTGTAGAAAGGTATGCACCAGTCCTACTTCCTGCTTTCCCTCTTCATGTGTGTGATTGTATCTCTGTGTTTATCACTACCTGTATGCATGTGTGACCATGTGCTTAATTACCAAGTGAACCAAGTTACCAAGTGAACAGGCTGAAATGCAAAATAACTGCTCTTACTTATCACCTTTACTTATCAATGTTTACTTGTAAAGCTAATTTTGGCTCTTTCAGCCTTGAGCTGACGTTGAATTTACAACCCAGGTGTGCCTGTTATCTATGTTTTGTCCATGCCTGTAGCCTTGCTCCGGGTCTTTATGAGTGTGAGTCATCTGGTGTTTGAGGGGCACTGTGGTTCTGTGGGGGCAGAGCGACCCTTGAACACAGCCAGGCGTCGTACTCCTCCCTGGGCATCTGGACCACATGCTCTGTGGCAATCTGACACAGGGATAGTTTAAATAGAGACAGACAGAAAGAGATGGATTGTACATGTATTTCTAAACCTCATACAGTCAAGAGTAAGAAATAAAACACATCTGAAATGTGACAACGGATGATCACAGAGCCATTGGCGTAAGAGATGCTGGACAAAAACTAGCTAAAAATAAAGAAAACTGTGTGTTGGCTTTGTAAAAAAAACACTTACAACCAAACTAAACGAAACTTTGGTGCCCCTTCACACAACTTTCCAGCCCCCCCCCCTTGTGTTCTCCTGCTGAGCCAGAAATGGAAACCTAACAAGTCCTCTGTGGTCTGTTGGATTCAGTTCTGAGCTTCAGAGAGGGACACTGCCACATACTGTCCTGAAAAGGAACACAGTGGGAAAGTGTCCAGTGCCAAACCCTCCCCACTGACCCTCACCACCTTTACTGTCGGATTTATCGGGCGGCTTCCTGTCATTACACCTTCAGCTATGTGCTCCGGAATCTGGGAAGGATCTAATTGCCCCTTTATTTTGTAGGGGCGTGTTCAGAGGGTTTGGAGTCTGTTCGTTTTTGGGAGTGGGGTTCGTCCCAAATCCATGGTTTGGTGGAAGTTGAAGTTTGGGGGACGTTTCATAAAATCAGAACTCTGTAATTTGACATCATTAGAAAATATTTATTCTGGGACAAACAAGATCATTTTTAATCTGCTACTCAATTGCAATAAGAATATGGCATCAAACTTTTTGTACAATTGCCTCCATTCAGATTTGCCCAGATTGCAGTTGTTGACTATTTCAGCTGCTCTGAGAATTTGAATCTTGTACTGCCAACTACAAAACCCTACTTTTCCCAAACTCAACACAATATTTGCATTTAGTTCAGGCAGTGTTGTGTTGCCTGTTCCGAGCATTTATTGGCCAACTCATTTTTACTAAATGACACGGCGCAGCATGATGATGGTCAAACTGTTTGATGATTTTGTGATTTCATACCTAATATATTTATTTATTTTACAATTCTTTATCGTCATACATTACGTCTTCTGTATACGTTTCTATGAGATCTTTGCTCAAGCTTTGACTTCATTATTTTTATACTAAAACCCTTCTGTTCGCTTATTATTTAATTTCTCAGTGTAAGCTGTGGGAGAGAAATCATCATTGGTCACAGCAATTTCGTGATGACTGTTAAAAAGCGTGCCTGTTTCCTGTGCTCTTTGCGAAACATGGTGTGAGGAGATGTTGCGTGTACCTGGATGGCCACACACAGCTCAGGCAGACAGAGCTCCCATGGCTCCAGACCCCCCAGCACCCTCAGGAAGACCTGAGGTCGAACCCTGAGGCTCTGCTGCTCTGCGAAACAACTCAGCTTCTCCAGCACCCGGCTCACCGCTTGCTCCCTGCACACCTCCTTAGGCAGGCTGCTCAGCAGAGAGGACAGCCTGGCAGAAAATGACAGAATAAACCAGAGATCTGATAACATCATGCTATAACACATACAAATATAGTGTTTATTAGATCTATTTGGCACATTATTAACACTTAAGTACACAGCATGTGCATGCAGTTACACAGATACAAATGTGACCCCAGCCCCAGTGAACCTCTCATCACCCCCGACTCCACATTCCACTCTAGATAATGTCTTCAGCAGACTGCATACCACATGTTGTTGCTGTGCTTGTTTATATTGTTGCCATTTGGAGCCTCTGTGTCTTGGGACACGGCGGTCACATGATGAGGAAGGCCATGGGATTCGGTCACGTGACACAGGGCTCGATACCTCCGGAGGCCGCTGTTTAACCTCTCCCTGGATGGGAGAAGAAAACCGAATTCCAAGAAAGGAAAAAGGAACCTGCAAAAGCTCACATTATCTTCCACTCAGCTTTATGCTGCACGGGCACCCTGCCTGTATTTGACCTAGATTTAAATATGTATTAAGCACATGGACTGATATCATAGAACAATTGTTACTTGAGCAGTACCAGTCTGAGGGATGCAAAGCAGAGGCTCAGGGAGTAAGCGAGTTAAAGTCTGAGCATTATAAAACACGTTAAGATCACTATTCATCCAGTGAAGTTTACATTTTTGGTGAATTGAATGATTTAGTAAAGCAGCTGCATCTGAAACATGCCCCATTCACGTCATCATCACGCTGAAAAAAACAATAAGTATTATTAAGTTTGTTGGGGTTGGATGTTTGCCGGACCTGGCTTTGAGCTCCAGGACGTCGGCGTAGCTCTGAGATATCTCCTCCACCCTTTCCTCAAAGGCAGTTTTTAGCTGCTGTAGCTTGGTGGCTTTGTCGTTGATGAGATGGCTGATGGCGGGACAGCTGGAAACACGGAGACAGATAATAATTAGTGTTGTGTTCATTGATTTATAACAGTGATTAAGTTTTATAGTGTCTTTGTGCCAGCTTTTGACACACGTTCACATGCACACACAGCCCCCAAGGTGTAAAAAGGGTCACAGAGGGGTGCAGCTGCGCCGCTGGTGCAGAAGAAGTGCATGCCGCGCTGGCTGACTTCTGATCCCTTCCCCGGGAGAAATGTTCCCCTGACTTTAAAAAACCTTTTGCTGAAGTGGACTGCAGTGAATCACAGTGTCTAACGCAACCCCCCATCTGTATGTATGTAGAAAGAATTGGACGTCCTGTCCTCATTTTTTGATCTTTATATATTGAACAGAACATTCAAACTTTGATAAAAACAGAATGCGATTGATGAATATCTTGCCAAACCATAAACTAGGTCACACGCTGTAGGTTAGTTAAGTAATTAAGGTTATTATTTTTGTCCTTCGCTGACTCATGGGAGCGGTTGCAGTTGCACCTTTTGGGCCACAAACTCTTTGTGATCCGGGAGCCGGTTTGGTCGGTTGTGTGATGGACTCGGGCGATGTCAAACTGTAAAAGAGGATAATTTCACAAGTAGGACTTGTTTAGTGAAAAGACTGTTAAAATAGGGATAGGTCACAAATGGTTAAAGTGTCCTTCCTATTGAAACAGAGATTGGATGCTACAGTAGCCTCAGGCCTGAGATATTTCTCTCAGGCACACAATAACCTCTGGTGCCCCACTTCCCCAAAACACCTTAAAAGACAATCTTAGTCCCATTGTATTAAATAAGACTTGTTAATGGGGCAATTTGTCGTTGGCTTTTATGTGAATTTGTGCCCCAAAATATTTGTCGGTGGATACATTTGTGGAGGCTTATTGTTGGATTTGTTGTGGTGTTTGTTATGACTGTTACGTGGCGTTATATTTTATGTACATTGGTACGTTCATTTGTCTGCGTTTATATTTGTTTGTAAGCCTTTGGCTGCACTAAGAAAAATGGAACACAACTGAAATGCAAATATACAGAACATCTAGTACAAACATTGTTACATTCTGCACATCAACCATTCAAAGTACAAGTGTTGTTGCAGAACTTGTTGGCACAAACTCATAAGTACTGAAAGAGAAAATAGTCATCTGGAGCATGTAATCAGTCATTGATTAAAGGTAATCATGTGATTACCTTTAACAGCCAGGGTAGAAGGCTCCAAAGAAATGTACCTGATAACATTTTACAACCTTTTGTTCCTTCCTCTGACACTTTACAACAGATTCCTGACATAGCCTTTCAGATCGCTGCTTTTAAAACTCTGAACCGGCCAGATGAGGAATGAAGAAGGGGATTTAAAAATAGGAACACCAATTAAAGGGCTGTCACCACAGAGCGAGTGAGAGGAGAACAAGTTGAGCTGCCTCTGTAGCTTTTCTTTTCCCTGCTCTTTACACAATCATACCAAGGTCAAAGGGATATTGGTGCTGGTCATGATGGCTTGGACTTTTGTCCTCTTTATGATTAGCTGCCGTTGATCAAGGAAATAAAGCTTTCAGCTACTGTTGAAATCACGGCGAGGGCCTAAATCATAAGGAACAACAGCTGTCAGGGGTTGAATTTAAGCATTTATGGCAGCAGGCTGGAAATGATACCTGGTTGTAATCTTTTATAACCATGTTTACTTTCCACCTGCTGAAATACAAGTCATGAGATGGAGGTTCTGCTATAAATGTAGATCCATGCCGGTTTAACAAGCGTTAATTCTGTCAGCGATTTTTGTCAAATGTTCTTGTTCATTTTTTATCCTGTTTTTATGCATTCAAGCTTTAGTTGAATAAAAGTCTGGGGATTTTAGTTTCATCTTAGTGAAAGAAAACCCTAACTAGTCTTCTCTTTAGTCTTGAGACGAAATTGAACATTTCAGTTAATCTAGTCCAGCCAAAACCAATCATTTGGTCATTTTAGTCAAATTTATATCATATAACATTTTATCTTCTCATTAGCTGATGAAAAACACAGGTTGAATGATTAAGAGTCCTCCTGACTGTGCTCATCAGGGTCAGTCCCCCCCCGGGCCCGTATGAGAGCAGTGAGAGGTAAAGAGGTGACACAAATAAAGAGACATTTTGGTAAAGCTTTTTATTTTCTAAACTACATTTTAGTCTTTTCCGTCAAGGATATAGCAACACTTCATTCTCTTCGTTGTCTCGTCTTAGTCATAGAATAAAAGGGCTTCGTCATAGTTTTTGTTAACTTAATGAACACCAAGTTGATATTTACCTGCTGGTTGAGCTTTGGCTTCCTTTCTTGACTTTCCAGTGGACATCTGACAGTGTGCGAAAGCCTAGCGATATATAAAAATAAAATAAAATTTACTTTCGTTACTTTTTTTCTGCTCCCAATCTGTAACTCTCTCAGCTCGTTTGTCATTTGAAGCAGGGGTCCTCAACCACCGGGCCGCGGACCAGTACCGGGCCGTGGATCATTTGGTGCTGGCTGCACAGAAAGAATAAGAAAATAATTTTGTGTTGGTAATATTTATTGTAAACATTTTATTTATATTAGTCTGAAGGGTATTTTATTTAAAAAAATGTTTTAAAAAGTGCATAATATAAAATAGAATAACTACATTTACATTATATATGTAATGATCAAATGATATGTTTTGCACTTTATTGTGTGTTTTGTTATGTCTGCCCGGTTGAGGACCTCTGATTTAAAGGCTGATTTAAAACAACAAATATTTTTTTATGTCTTGGAGTTGAAGGAAAGTAATGTTTCTGAGACAGAAGTGACGTCAAGTCAGGTTTATACACTATGATTCAGGAATACTACAGCGTGCCGCCCTGCCACAAAATGCAAGCCAATAATGTAGTTGTCAATGTGGAACAGCAACTGATGAGCTCTCAGGTCCCCTGGTGGACCGGCTGCTGTACCCATTACCCAAGGATCAATTCATAAATGGGTAAAGCAGTTTTTAGTTGTTCCTGCCCGGATTCTAACTTTTTTTTAAAACAGCCGTAAAACTTTTTTTCTCTGTTTTTATAGTATTTATAGTTTTATTTATTTATAGTATTTTATCCTTTGTAAGCGAATCATTTATGCAACTTCCTGTGTGCTTGTTATTAATGGCTAATACTTAACATTATATTTCATCTAAAGCGAATCGAGTATTCTCCCTGAGAATAACATTTTGTGAAGACTAAAGACAAATATAAGGGGTAACACGATGAGAATGAGAATAACATTTAAAAAAAGAAGCTTACTACTTACTTAAATATTAAGTACTTCTCACAATTCATGTTGAACAACAACTGTGACAAGGTGAAGTCGACATGCTTTGTTTTAAGGGAACACAAGCTCCTGGCTACATACAGTATGTGCCATGTAGGATAAGTTAAGAAAAGATAAACTTTATTGTCTAACACAAAGCAACATAAATTCTGCTTTGATAGAGCTCAACAGCAATCAAACAATGAACATTTAAAACACATTTAAAAGCACACACATACGTAAAATAGGACTAAAAGTGTTAAAGCTACAATTGTTACAGTGTTAACAGGTCAGGATAACAACTGTCCATTATACGTTTTCCTGCACCTTCACCAGCCGGTGTTTAATGTTTTACGAGTCTGATAAGGGTCCAATCATACGAGTAGAATATATGTAAGAGGTTGTAGAAATAAAAGTAGGTCTACTTGTGCAAAAGAACAGATCATATCTTGTGCAAGTATAACTGTGATGCATGTTTTTCCACTAAGTTACAATATGAAGACGAAATGTGTCATTGTCCATGCTGTGTTTTCATATATGATCTCATAGCCCCCCCTGGTGTTCACACACTGTTACTACACCTTGCAATTGAGAAGAATTGATCGTGTATGTAATCCCCTCTGAAGCAGCAGCTCGTAGTTTATACATAGAAGTCACACACGGTGATGACACTTTGTGAAGCTTCCCGAGAGTATAAAGCATTCATTAAAATGTTAAATACCGGCCTAAATGATTCAACTTCTCTATGAGCTGTGACAAAATTAATCACAGTGTGGCAAATCGAGGAGATGAGGCGCTTATAAAAAAAAATGTAAAGCGTGATTTCTCACGAGAAATAGCTATAAAAACCTGAAGCCCAAACTGTAATAGCTCATAACTTTTTGCAAATTGGCTGGGTTTTAGATTGAATAAATAGAGTTCTTATTTTAATTATCCCAAATGAATGCGGCGGATTAACTATCTGTACTGGTAAAAAAAACTACTGGGGGAGAAGCATTGCAATGCAAAGATAGACATCCTAATTATTCAAAGTTTTACAATTCCTCTTTTTCTTCAAAGAGTTTGAAAAACTGCTTATTCCCCCCCCTCCAAGTATAAAACTCCTCTTTCAAATTCATTTACCAGGCAAAACAATGTAGTGTGGGCAGAGCTGCACATCTCCAGTGGCCAATTTCTGGATTTGAGACATAACTCTGGGGATAAGCCTGAACAGCAGTTAATTGCTTTAAACCAATGGCGCTGAATTAATCCTTTGATTTTTGGACTCCTTTTATGATTAGAGCAAGAGCGCAGGAGGGAGGGGGGGGAGAGAATAATGTGAGAAAGAGAGAGTAATGTAGACGAAAAAGAAGAAACAACAACCTGACAATGGCTCAGGCTAGCTGACATCGGGAGGTGAAACCCGTAATCTACAGGAGGCGGGGGCGGTGGGGGAGATCAGATGACTAATTATTCTCTGCTCTGAAGTCTGGAGCAGTGCACTCTGGGAACCAGCGCAGGGCATAGGAGGGCTGAGCCCGGGCAGAAAGGCTCTGATCACCCAGTGAGAAGTGTTCTGAACGGACCCAGCTCTTATTTTGGTTTCCATTTCAGACTCAGCAGGTGGTGATTGCATGCGTGTGTGTGTGTGTGTGTGTGTGTGTGTGTGTGTGTGTGTGTGTGTGTGTGTGTGTGTGTTCCTGAGGTTGGACAGGGAATTCAAGTGCCATCATGTTTCTTTTCTTTTCTGTAGAGCCGTCTCTATCTCTATCTTTTTAAGGTTTTGTGATCATGATAGTTTTTTTTTATCAAAACGCTGTTTCTATGACAACGGAGCTTAGTTTCCTGTCAGCGTGCGTGTTCATGACACTTCGTTCTGTGAACAAATGTTCCCATCTTCACAGTTAAGAGTGTTTTCGTGAAGAGAGATTGTTTTGTTTTTCTAGGTCCAGTTTAGATCGACTGGCTGCAGTCGGTTGACTTCAGGTTCATTTTGCCTTCAAAAAGAAGTTGTGTTGTATTTTTGAGAAATAGAGAAATCAAGAAGTAGTTCAGGATATAAATAAGTTATAAGATATATAAATACAAGTCAAGATCAGAATAAGAATCAGGGATGCTCGAAGGAGGATTTAGGTTTTTAGAGGCGAGGGAGTCGGTTACTCTTAGGATTCTGGGAATGAATATAGTTCTTATTAGCACATAAAGACAAACATTGGTATGATTGTGCATGTGTGTGTCTTTCGCACATGTCTCAGCAGAGTGACAGCGCTGGTGGGAAATGGACAGGATCTATTCCGTCAACGTGAGGGAGACGAGTGAATGCGACAGCAGAACTGGAAACTAACATTGTATTTCTGTTGCTCTTGTCTGAAGTGTCCTCAATCCCAACATGTGCTAAGAGAGTCGTTTGCTTTATCGAACTTGCCTGTGCTGTTCATTGGACATCACAGTAGTATTAGAATTGTAACATACATTTATGCAGGTGCACTGGTCACCTGTTTGTTATACTACAACGCTTATTTAGGAAAATGTCGCTTTTTAAAGATCTACTAAAGAAAGTGTAGTGGCACCAATGTGACAGTTACTGTTTATTGAGGCCGTGTGTTGACTCTGCTGCTGTGCATCAAGCAGGGAGGGAGCGGGACCATGAAGGCACTTAGGAATAAGCTTGAAGTTGGAATGGGTTATGAAGCTTTCAAAGCTGAACATATTGTGTTTTTCCAAGATGTTTTACCTGCTTTTAAATGTTTTATCGTCTGGTTGTTACGGAAGCCCTGAAAGGTGAGCCAGAAGGTTTTTCTTCCGGTGATCCTTTTTCTAAACTGTGTAACGGTGTAAACTGCTTTGTTTTCATGTGTTTATGACTTCGTTTTTTGCCAAGATTATCTTTCTATGTTACATAATTTCTTTTTTTTCATCTTCAGTTTTGCCAGGATCATTTTTCTAAGTTTTTCATAAAAGAAGTTTTGGCATGTGAAACATTTTTCAAAGTGTTTGTTTCTGTAAAACTAATATATCTTCTATTTAGAACATGTACTAGTGGTGAGTATTACAACTCAAATAAAAAAATCACCTGCCAAAACGCTTTTTTCTACCTCTTTCACAGATGAAGAAATGATTATTCTGGAAAATATTTTTCTTTCACTTGTTCTTAAGTCACAGACAAAAGAAAAACTATTTAGATCAGACACAGAAAATCGATTACCACAAAAAGAATTCTCATTTTCCTTTCAGGGCTTCCGTAGTTTATACACTGATATGACAGGTTTTATAGTATTATAAGTATGAATGCAAGTAAAGCTGGGTTGTGCTGAATGGCAGATACTTTCTGATGAGTCTGAAGCAGCTGAGATTTGATTTGACTTTTTTGCTGATATTACTTTTGTAAAGCTTAAACTTCCAATTTAGGCAACTTACACTCTGAGGGAGGCCGGTGTGTCTCCTGTGCTGCTCCTGGAGACTCCGTGTCCTCCTCAGCACCCGGCACCAGAGAGGACACACTACTGCTGCCCACAGTGGTGGAGGTGAGGGCCGAGAGGGAAGACACACTCATGAAGGAAGACTTCCTGTGGGTGTGGAGGCGAGCAGAGGAGCTGCGAGGGCGCCTGGAATGAGATCTCTGAGGCTTTAAAAAGGGGAAAAGGAGATAAAGGTTTGTTATAACCTAACAACGCAGGGACGACCAACCATTGTTTGTTGTGCTCACAACAGACTTTCAACCCATAGAGGTCAGTACAACAAAACCTTTCTGCCATACAACAGTGGAGTAGCTCTTGTAGAGTTTCCCTTCAAGCTTAACAGCTAATCTTCAGCTTTGTCCTGATCGTAATTTAAAAGAGAACTGTACCGTTGAATATTATGATAGAGAATTTTATGTTATGTTAGATTGAATTAATATGTGCTGTGTTTTTTTGCCTTAAGTTTTTTCTTTACCTGAAGGTGTGACAGGTGCGTCGAAGGGGAAGTGCAATCTTCTTATATTATACATGATATGGATGTCTCTGTATAAACTCACTGATGGCTGGGCAGGTATGCTATTCATTTATGCAACTGTACATCTGACCTGAGACTACTTAATGCGTATGGCAGTAGAAAATATTAAATGCATGATGACATTGAAAATGTTCTTTGAATTTCTTTTGTTTTGTTTCTTCCTTTCTTTGCAGATATGTTTGACAATATTGTAAGATTAATTTTTCACTTGATCTTCTCTATTTTTGGATGATTCTTTCTTTACCTTTGGAGAGTTCTCAGGTTACATGAAGGTTATTTAATATTTATTCGCATCCTTATATTGTATTTTATAATAATAATAATACATTTAATTTGGAGGCGCCTTTCAAGTCACCCAAGGACACCTTACAAATACAGGAGATAAAAACAGCAAAAACAATGAGATGAGAACATTTTGATGTTATTTTGACTGCTGACGTACATCATTTGAATAAATTCAAGCTGATCATTGTTGATTGAGGTAGCTCCTATGTGTGTATATTTACATATGGAAGAGTCATGCTGCTTCCCATATACCCGATGAAGGTCGCACAGACCCAAACGTTGTGTTAGTAGATAATCCAGCAGAAAGCGTAGAGTGAGCAGGAGTTTTTCTCATTGTCACCTATTGATGCATCTGTCAACAGAGTCTATAATTGCCTCTTTTCTCCGTGTGGAACTGTTGAATGTCAGCACATAATGGAGGCTCTTGGTATCCGTTCTGAGGGGCTGACCGACAACCTGACGGTAACTAATGATGGGTTAGATCTTTGAATGTTTTGTTTTCGCACCAATCTCTATTTTGTGTAATGTCTGGCCATCTGTGTTTGGTTGGTTCTTCATGAGAAAGAATAAAGCCGACCGACAACGTTCCTATGATAGCAGAATTTCTTTTAAGTGAGAATCCGTTTTCCTTAAATCCTGAAGCTATATCTTCCATTTATATCAGCTCCTTGTGGAGACATCTGATCCTCATATGTGCAGAAATATGCAAACACAGACATGCACACACAGACAAGCTGAAAGGCGGTTTCTTGGCACACACCCATAGGTAGACCCATCTCTTGACTGAGGATGACATTTGAGAAACAGAAAGAAGCCAGACATGTCTCTCTCCCCCTCCCCCCCTCTCCCTTATGCCCTTCCCTCTCTCCCGCCTGTCTGTCAGAGAAGACCCGGGCCGTAAGTGTGTGTGACGCTTCCATCAGCCTAATTATCAGGGTGGAAGGAAGCACAACACTTCAGCAACAGCTCTCCAAATGTCCTCTACTGCCACACACTGCCATCCCTTAAGAACTGTGTGTGTGTGTGTGTGTGTGTGTGTATGAAGATGCTTTTTGCTTATTGAGTAAATCAGTGAGCGTAAGCATGCATGTTGGACTGTTTAATTAAGTGTGCCTGTGCATCATGATTTAAAGTTTAGTCTATTACATGTAGTGCTCGAGTATTAGTGAGTACACCTGACCCTTTTCCTGTGTGTGTGTGTGTGTGTGTGTGTGTGTGTGTGTGTGTGTGTCACAGTGCAGGATTTCTCTCTATCTGCTGAGCGTGGCAGGTAGAGGACTTTGAAAGATAAGTTCTTGACAAACTCCAACCTTCTGCTGAGTTCAGAGTTTGTCCGGAACGACGAGGAAAATAAATACTTTTGACCATCCTCAATCGTCAAAAGTATGTTTTCTATAACTATTGGTATTAATTTGCTGCTAGCTCATGGCTGTGAGCAGGCCAGTGAAGCTCTTCCCAATGGGAAACATTTCTTTATGGCCCTCAATTTGTCATGTTGAGACAAAAGGGCCTTCCCCAAACTGTTGCCACAAAGTGGGAGACACACTATTGTTTAATATATATATGCTGGAGCATGATGATTTTTCTTTAAGGATAATTCTGGCACGCTTATAAATCCCATGAAAAGACTGTAAGGAAAAGTGCGTTACTCCCTCTTTCAATACTCTCTAAATTCCCTTCCCCGTCTGTGGCACTCAAAACCTAATGGGTCACAAATATAAACTTCTCTTTTTACAAAAAGGATTAACATTTATCTATCAGGAGTAAATAGTGTATTTGTTGGGAACTATTTTTAGCCGCAGATTTGGTGGTCTAGTGAGTATTTCCAGCAGCAGGACAGTGTGTGTGTTAGTAAGTGCACAGAAGTATTCTGACAGGGGTGTCCACACTGGGGAAGGTTTTAAGGGCAGAAACTAAATATATAAACCAATTATATAATGAAATGCTTAAATAAATGAGATTTAATGCTTAATTGTCGCCATAAATAAATCACAAATTAAATGAGACATTAAATATTAAATGTTTATTTGTGTATTTTCTTATTCATTTATATATATAAATGTACACATTTGTATATTTATTTATTCATTGGTATACACATTAATTAATTCACACATTTATTCATATATTTCTAATTATCTTTATTTATATATACTTTCATTTATAGAATGTAACTTGCTGCACCAAAATAAAAAAGTCTCAACTTCATCCATCAAAAGTCAGGGGTCGGGCTAAAGCCTCGGATTAGTGAATATACAGTATCTTATAAATGAATATAGGAATCAATGATTAAATAACATACAAATGCTCAAAAAATGTAAAAACATATAACGAATAAAAAAATTAAGCATTAAATTACATAATCATTTATTTATTTAAGCACTTAATAATTAATTAGTTATGTATTCATATTTTTTAGTTTTGTCCCTTCCCATATTGGCTTAAACAATTAAAATGTAAAAAGAATGAGACATTAAAAATAAATAATAAAAAAAAAAGAGTAAATAAGAGTGGGGGATACCTTGGCTGAAACAAACTGCTCCCATTTGTTCTCAACGGCTCTTTCTTTTTTCAGTGTCTTAATCGTGGTCCTGCCTCGACCAGGGTCTCTGCGAATGGAAAATAATTGCCGCTGTTGTGATACATTCATCACTCCGCTGACCTTCTGCGACTCACCACTAGTTGAAACCAGCCTTCGAGGCAGAGACAGCTCGAGAGTCGCTTGGGCCATTATCAAAATCATAATTCATCTTATCCTAAAAACGGTAGTGTTTTAGATTGATGCCCAACATCAGAGCTGCCCGCCTGGTGGAAAGCCCAGCAGTGTCCTAACCTTGTGATAATGTTTCATTTCATCCTCTCTTGTCTTCCTGTACAGTAATACCTCAGCTGTATCATTTGGCCCATAAAGCTTAAGACTTTCTGGGAAATTGGATTTGAAGCTGAGTGAAGGCCCTGGAGGCTGTAACATGATGACGTTTGGGTACAAAAAATGATCTTTGTAGCTCTTTCCTCCCTTTCCTTCCGTTTTTCCTTTTCTTTCTCATTTTTCTATCAATTATTCAAAGCTTATAGTGGTGTGCAATAATATTCCTGTACTACATTCTACAAGGAGCCATTGTGACTGAGCAGTCGCCCTTAAACTTTATGAATTAATCTATTCTCCCAGTCCGGGCCTCCTCTGACACTTTGAAGGAGACCATAAAGTTCATAATAGATAAAAATATAAATTAAATGTAAAGAGGAATTGCCTCATATGCAATGTAACAGCAATGGTGAGGGTTAAACATACGAGTTTAAACACCACACGGCTGCTGCTTCTGCACTGTTTTCTTCATTGCCTTACTCTCGACACCCTGTGGCAGGTCAATATCTCGGGAGCTGAAACCTGGAGGGTGGGTACAAAGATGGAAGAATGCAATCTCTTCGCTAAGCCTGGACCCCCTACGGAGATTTGGACTTTATATTTCATCCAGCACTGTCAGCTCGCGCCTGGCCTGCAGCTCCTGATCACCACCGCCCTTCATCACTGGCTCTCTACAGTACAGACGCAACATCTCTTCAGGTGGCTCACTTAAAAACGGCACAGATTTGACAGAAGTTACTCATCGGTCAGCGTGCAGAGGTCAGCGCCGTAATGAGCCGATCGCTGATGGATGTGTCACTCATGCTGCTGTGTTTTAGCCTCTGCACACGGGCGTCAGGCAGTGGAACCACTCTTTAATAGTAAATGACACTTAATGTATTATGTATGGAGCCTGCTCATAGTATTGAAGACAGCCCTGACATAACTCACTTTTATGTCTCCTTGCTCACAGTGAATGTACTGTTATCCTGTCAAAAATGAACACATTCTGAATTACTTGAAGGATTATTAATCCATTAATTCATAAGCATATAAATTACACAGGTAATACAAATACCCACTACATATAAAAAAAAAAATGATTATAAAAAACTATTCAGATGTACCGTTGTGGCCTTCAGTACCACAAAATCATGATTTATAAACAGTTTCACAGCAGGTGAGAGCATTCTCCACCAGAGTTGATGCAAAGAAAGTTACATTTTATTGGAGTTTATGAGAGGACAGGAGCGTGAGTTGATAAGGTGGATTTCAGGATAGGATCTTGCCTTCGGCAGCATTAAAAATAAACTTCTTGATCATACATTTGCTTTAACTGACCACTGGTAAGTTGTGTGTGGGTGGTGAGAACATTCAACCCCAGAATAACTTACTTTGGGTCCCAGCAGGCAGTGAGCGGGCCGACTCTGCCGGAGTGATCCAGAGTCAAGGCCTCCAGCAGCCAATTCAGACAGCAGAGCTGGCGGTAGATGACCTTCCTGCAACAGCACACAAAGACACGAACGTCAACATCTGTCGGAGGTTTGTTTGTCCAAAAGAGGCAATCAATATGTTTTATTTATCAGGATCATTCCAGAAGATACAGAAAGCAAAAAACACGTTCTTTATGACATATAGAACTTAGGTTCAGCTGGGGAGAAAACAAAAAAACATACATGTATCCTAAACAGAGAGACAGAGAGAGAGAGACAGAGACAGAGAGAGAGAAAGTGTGTATGAGAGAGATAGACAAAGAAAGTGTGTGAAAGACAGACACACAGAGACAGAAAGTGTGTGTGAGAGAGAGAGAGAGAGAGAGAGAGAGAGAGAGAGAGAGAGAGAGAGAGACACAGAAAGTGTGTGAGAAAGAGAGAGACAGAGAGAGACAGAGAGAGAGAGAGAGAGGTGATATGCAACAAAGGTCAGCCACCAGGGCGCACTCTGAGTAACTTTGACTACACTTTAACTCCACTCAATAAACTGACTTTAAGGGGTCAAAGTTCAACGTGTAGAATGTGAATTATTAAGCCCCATAGCCAATATATAAGTTTTTTTTATATGCAAGTTTTTAGTGAATGTATTACTACATATTCCCCAGTGGGACACATGATGCACGCATGTGGTTTAGATCACAATTACAACACACAAGCACAAGGACACGTGACAGCCACGTTTGCTGGTGAGGAACAGAGCTTTGTGTTGTTGCAGTTGAAGCAGCAGATGAGTTTCTTATCTTTTTTGTGGTCAGAGCAACTCGCAGGCAAAACTATGCAAATGGTTTAAAAACTGTGACACTTTTCTGATTTGTTTTATAGAAACTGAAAAGAGCCTAGCTGATTGCTTTTGTCTACGGCTTCACATATAATATGTTATTTTCTGACTCACAGGCAATGCTCCACACTAACAGCATAGCAAATTCACTCCTGGGCTTAGAGCTTTGCTCAAGAGCACCTTAGTAGAAATTCTTGTTTTAAGGGAAGAGCATTTGAGATTACCATCTCATACAACATTTTAGAAAATTCTTTCTTTCTGATAACTTTGAAACTTTTGTACCAATGGGTTCAATGTCCTAGATTTGAATGCTGCACTGTGCAGCTCATTTAGGTTCAAGTGCATCAAGAATTCATATTAGGGCTTCATGATTCATAGCATTTTTTCAACAAGGACTAAAGGATACATATGATTTTATTGGATTTTGAGTTCAATAGCAGTATTCTGTACAATAAAAACAAATCTTTATTTTTTTCCAAGAACTCCGATTCACTATTTATTAATCAACATATAGACATATGATCTTTATTTTATATTTTATCTTTATTACATTTTTGTAACTTAATTGTTGGTTAGCCGTTTCAGTTTTTTATATGCTGGTAGTGTCTGACTGAAAATACATCTTCGATCTTGAATAAAACGACCCGATTTTGATTTCCCAAGTTTGCCACATGAAAAGGTAAATATCACTACATTAAGCAGTCGTCTAGTGTCCTCTGCAATGGCCTAAAATAGCCACTACAAAACCAATCGTACTGAACATCCTTCATTTCCAGTCAATTCTTATAATGTAGGTAGTGTAAGTGGATAGAAACATTGACACAAGAGACCCAACTCTTCAAAACAAGAGCTGCTGTAGTGGCAACAAATGCAAAACATACCATCCCTCTAAAAGCGTGTCACCTGCAGTCAAGCGGTGCAGTCCGTCAGCCTGACACATTCACACTTTGAGGTTTTATGACCACATCCATTTCCCATGATCTCTCCAAACACATCAAACACAATATGAATTCTGCCTCTTTTTTCTGCCTGCGCACAAATGCTGCAGTCCCGGGTTGCTCCGAGCTCTTTTCATTATCGACCAGGCCATTTGTCTGCCAGGCAGATAGTGTGCTAGATTAGGATCTGTCGAATGTCAGGTAACAGCCTTCCAACAGGGTTGTTATTTTTCCAGAGGTCTCGCCAGAAAACAAGGCTTTATTCTGGCAGTGGCAATAATGCAGTGTCAGAGGAAATGCATGATGAGTTGGAGGCGATGCATCATAAGCACAGGCTGTAGATGTGTGCCTGTGGAGCAGACAGATGTTAAACACAGAGGATTCCTGCGCCCCTGGAGACGGGTAAAATAAGTGTTTGGTGACAGAAGTGCAAACCCCTCGTGGTACAATAACCATCATTAATAAATGGTGAAGTTATACCATATGGTGACTTTAGTTAAGTCATTTTACTTACTTTGTTAGTAATGCTTAAATTATAGTTATTTTAACAGTTTATTGTTCCACACATTATAACATTTTCTAAACAATATTAAGCATTTGTTCATTATTACCAAATGATTTGTAAAACTTATAAAAATAATACCTGGATAGATGGACCAGATGTTTGCATCACTGTGATAATAATTGGTTTGAAAACCATATATATACTTTATGTGGATGGCTATTATAAAGATGATTATAATACCTTGGTAAATAGTTAATACATTTACTTTTTATAGCATCTATAAACAATATTTAGATAGATAGTTAATACTTTGCCAATGGTTAATAATTGGTTTCCGGTCCATCTATCTATGTAATGTTTAAAGAGGCATTATAAATGAGTTTTACTGTAAATATAGAATATACAGGGTTCAGACAGCTTAATACAAGTTAGATTTAAGACCTTTAATACTAATTAAGGCCTTTTCAGATTAATGAATTCAATGACTTTTAAGACTTTTTAGGGAACCTTGTATATACAATGTTATATTGCGTGCAACAATAAACTGTTAATAGATCACTTAATAATATAATTATATTGTTGTCGTCTCTATCAGCTATGATACAGCATATCATTTATAAATTAATTCACTCATATTACACAAACTAATGATTAAACAACATAAATGAAAGCATTATTTAGAATTAGTAAACATAATTATTCATAATTTCATTGTTTGTTAGCAGAAAATAACTATTAACTTAAGTTAAAAGGTGTCTCCTATTGAAGAATAAAATGTTCCTGCTTTGTCATTTAATAATTTTCCACCACATTACCCTTGTCACAACATAATGTGTGACACACACTGCATTTAACTTTTGTTCAAAAGCCAGTATTTGTGGATTGTAGGCAGCATTGCCATCAAATCCTCCACACAAGATCAAAGCAGAGCACAACACTCGCAGAGCAGAAACCGCAAAATGTTGCCTTTGTGAACCAGAGTTCTGTGTGTTTATTGTCAGTCAACAGCTGAGTTTCTAACAAGGCAGATCTGTCAGAGAAAACTTTTTCTGACGCGTTTCTCACAAAGGTTAGCTCCGGTTCACGCAGCATCAAAGGAGCCTGACGTATGAAAGAAATACAAAATGAAAGCATCTCGAATATCTATCAATGTCAGATGTTTTGCATTAAATATTCAGCAATCCGCCTGTTTGTTTTTCTGTGTTTGATGTTTGCTGAGGTGTAGTAACACATCTGTTTGACATGAATCAAACGAATGAACACTGGCAGACGGGAGAGGCCGGAATAAGTGCAGTGATTCCTGAAAATCTAATTATGTTCAAACATCTCACCCTTTTTCTTCACTGCTGTACAAGGTGGTGGAATTCTGAGATGCATCAAAACCTTTGCCCTCATTTGATCATAATGATCGGAGCTTATATTCAGATGTAAACATAGCTACGCTAAATGATAATAAGAGGTACTAAAGAGGTCTTTATTGTATGTTCTGATGACACAAAACAATCATTTTGAAGGTCAAAGCCTTGACATTTCTTATCTGGCTACTTCAAGATCCTTTCTGCATGAGGTTGTTTGCAAAGGAAATACAGCATATACAGTAGCTCCAATTTCCAGATACTACAGCATCTCCACCTACAAACTGCGTGTGGTGAGGTATAGCACAACTGTGTGTGAGCACTGTATATCTGAAGGTTATTTACTGAAAGTGGCAAAGCGGAACAGCTGCGCTTCTCACGTCTCTTTCACTGCAAGTAAAGATCGTGCTTCTGCTGACTAGCTGTAGAGGGTGGGGAGTGGGTTTTGCGAAACACAGCTGAGACAGCTTCTAACCTTGAGCACCAATAAAACGCATATATAGGGCTCGTTTAAAGGCAACCATCTTGAATATCGTTGAGGAGACAGGCTGTACCAGTGTGTGGTAAACCTTACCTCGGTGCTTCACTCAGCAGAGGAGAGGTGAGAGAGTGATGGACAGGGGTGAAAGGTCGCGCTGACTGGCTCTTCTTCCTGCACGGCCCTGCTTCATTCGCACCTGACCAGCTGGTTCCTGAAGGCAAAGGCCACCTGAACGCAGCAGACATGCAGAGCTGTTAGCTTTTAATACCATATGAGCATATGGAAGATGCGATAGATGTGATTAGCAGTTATTTTTAGGCGGTTGCATTAACTAAGAATGACCTCAATTTGCTTTTGCTGATCTGCTGTATATATTAGCTATATTAGCTTGTCATTCCTGTCTACATATCTGTATGTGTGTGTATATATATATATATATATATATTACTTCTGATTATGCATATACATTTACTACATTACTGTTTACATTCTGTTTTTCATTGCTGTTGATCACACATTTGTTCCTTCAGTTGCTCTCCCTGAGGTTTCTTCCATGTTCCCCCTTTAATTATGGGGTTTCTTTTAGGAAGTTTTTCCTTGTGCGATGCGAGGGTCTAAGGACAGAGGATGTTGTATCCTGTACAGTCTGTAAAGCACACTGAGAAAAATGTACAATTTGTGATATTGGGCTATATAAATCAATTTGATTTGATTTAAGGAGTCAACCTTAGCATATGGAGTACGAGATATTACAATAGTTCATACATAGGGATATATTTAAATAAAAAATAAACAAAAACATTATTATTGAACTGACACCACTATATTACGTTGATATGTTAAAAGGTATTGGCAAAATGCCTATTTACACAACCGGCAGATACAGAACAACATTAGCATTCATTTAGAGTTGTGTGTCCAGCCGCCTGTGTGAATGACTCTCCTTTTAGCCTTGTTATGGTCTCCACCAATTCCTGAGGCAAATATCTGGCTCTGTAGCTGCTAAATGCTCCCCTATGTTTACCGGCTAGTAGCCAACTGTGTCTGTCGGCCATTTTGAGCTGGGCAGGAAGCGTACAGTGGGCTTATTGGTCCCCTTTTTAATAAAAGAAACAGCAGCTTGCTGCAGCTGGAAATGGATTTTATGGGAGCTGTGTAGGGTGAACCATGACAGTAAAATGTTGTGCTGTAAAACCAAAACACTGTAGAGCTGAGGGGAACAGCAGAGTAGAGTAATACATTTCTGTGTTTGTCATTAGGAGCAACTCTTTTTTAGTCATTTGATACATTGTTAATATAAAAATATTTATTAGTGCAGTGATAAACTGAAACTGATAAACTACGTCACAGAGAGACACTGGGAGAACAGAAGAAATGAAACTGAGCTGATGTGAGTTGTCGCCTCACCCTTCTGAATCGCTGTCGGAGTCAGAGGAGAAGGTGGGAGGTCGCGGCTCTGTTCTCAGCTGCTCCTCCCTTCTCATCCGCTGCTTCTCCTCCTCCTGCTCCTCTGCTCCTCTTTCTGCAGGAGGTGGAAGTAGCTCTGGCCTCTCTTAATTGCTGATGTCAAACGCCTGCAAAGCAGGGAGACATAAACACAGGGCATCACCAGCATGCTTTAATGATGATAAATGTTCACAACCAAAATGACAGAAAAGAAAGCAAAAACGCACATAAACCACAAATGCCAAGCCTACACATTAATCTCCCGTCTTTGTCAGAGATACAAAAACCATCAGAGCCGATGAGTTATGGTCAGAAGTGCTCGCGTGACTTCACAATAATCTCTCGCACGCATGCCTGCGCACACACATATGCACACACACAAGTGCGCTGTAAATCATCCAAATCAGAGCACACCAAAACAGCAGGCAGGCACAAATGACACCTAACTAGAGCATTATGGGAGAAACGTGTTACGTCTGGCCAGATTAATGACTTAATTATGGCGGTTTAGCTTCCAACCATAACCTTTCCTCAAATACTGTTTGCTTGTTTTTCTCATACCGCACGCGTAATTACCTTTGCATTAATGCTGCAGTAGAAAATTAAAAGACGTCGCATAGAAACAAGTGTCGAGGTGCCTTTGCCAGTAGAGCGGCCAAGGAAATGCACCTCAGTGTTTCTTAATCATTTATATTGCCTTCCTGTTAGTGAAGGAGGCAGAGAAAAGCAGGTCAAGGTGCATGCTGCGATGAAGCTCTCTGTGGTGAGCTGGCATAGAGAGTCAAGGTGGTATGATCCTTTGTTGTTGGAATCAAATGAGATTCAAAAGGAATATCACAGGGCTGTATGTGCCTCAAATTAAAGAAAGGCTCTGGTTCAGTTTATATGGATGTTGCTGATGTTGGAAGAAGCTCAGCAGTCCTCAGGAATAGCAATATGACTGCGACTCTGAGACAGGCAGTTACGTCAAATATCAAAGGCAATATCTATAGAATAATGTATATGGTTTAAAGCATAGGTCTTCAACAGGGGGGTCCGCGGAGGTACTACAGGGGGGGTCGCGAAATTGTTTGTAGATAAAGCAAATATGTTTTTTTGCACATTCACATTAAATGTGTAAATCTTTCCTAGAACCTTAAAAAGTGTGTACGTGCGTGATGTCAACTCAATGCAATGTCTACGGGTGGAGCAGGAATATCAGGATGAGGCCAGCAGGAGAAACAGTGGTGTGCATGTGCAGTGAGCCTTCAACTAGCTAAAGACTCTAGCGCTCTATGTTCAAAAATGCAGAAGCATTTTTTTTTTTATGCATGTGCCCAGTGAGCAACCTCTTGGAACTCAGTATCCACTTCTCCTAATAAAACCATGATGTCAATGATGCAGGTTCCAAGATACTCAACATTTTGCAAATGTTTAATGGAGGAGGAGGGAAATGCATTCATTAGGTTTGTTGGACATCATTTAGCCAAACCAGCAGAAAGCTTCAATTTCCTGAATATAAACATGACAAGAAACCAACAAGAAGTAGAGTGAGGGTCAGAGCCACAGTGACCTTACAATACTCCTGTGACCTTTCCTTTACAGGCTAACTAGATGTTTTGCAGAGGCACAAACGCCTGCATATGTTCCAACCCTCTGCTGCTCCGCTTCTCATTTGTTATCTAGCGAGCAGCTGGCTGGTAATATTTCGCCCACAAGTAGAGCCAAGCACTTCAGCCTAGGAGGGGGGCACAGAGCACTTGTGTTCCAGCATGCTAATTTGGCTCAGTTCGGTGATACACAGAGTGCACCAGTTTAGCTTGGAGGCATGTCTGTTCTATTTGCATACCACCACACCCCTGATATTACTTATTAATCTTCAGATGTGACATCTAAGTCCAAAATGCAGCAGTCTTAATTAAAGTGTGTTTCTATGAGCATCGCTGATGACTCGAAGCTTGAAATGTGCAAAAAAAGGTTTTTCCCTGGAGTAGCTGCCGGCTGCCAAGAGTGTGGGAGGTGGCTCAGTGACCTTGCCTCAGACGTGACTCATTTTGTTAGCTCTTTGTGCTAAAGTGACTCTTTCACTTTAGTTCAGCTAATGTTTTTTTATTAATTAATATCTTCTAACTGGCAGGAAAGTGGGTGTCATTCAGCTTGTGTTTGATGTACCACACATGGACAAATGTTTGTGACAACAACACCGGTTGTGTCTGAATGTAACATGCTGAAGGGAAAGGAGGGGAAGAGAGAGAAAGAAGCAGAAAGAATAAAGCTGCCGAGGCAATGGCAGGCTGCAGTATTTGCTGTGACAAGAATATAAAAGGCATTGAGAAGAAGCAATGTATCATCAACATGTAAACACACAATGAAACTTTTGTGTTTGAAAGCTAAGAAGCTCTGAAGTGAATCCCCATTATGCCTTTTCTCATCACCACAGTCTGTCCTCCCAGTCAATAACAAGTTATTCTTCTTTGTGAGGGTGAATCATGACCACAAATCAGAGCCTGGCTTGAAAAGCTCATTAAAGATGACGATGCTTGGAAGGGAGGCTTGATCGGTGGTTAGAAATTGATGTTGACATTTGTGAATTGGGAGTGGGGGGGGGGGGGGGGGTCAGTTCTTTTTGGGGTGGCAGCTTGTTGCCAGGCAACAAAAAGAGATAGAGTTTGTGGTGGGTGAAGAATCTTTACAGTGATCAGACCAGCTACGATGTTGTGGCTCCGCTCGGAATCTACTCATCGGCTCTACATCTTTTACATAATCATGAATTCCCATACGTGAATTTTTCTAGTTATGATTAAAGCCTTTAGCGCGGTGGATTTTGTAGGGTATGATACACAAGCGACTGCAGCATGACATAAACAAGTTCAAACGCATTTCATAATAAATCCTAATTATAAATCTCACAGAAGAATGCTACTTCTTGGAAAGTGTTATCTGTCAGCTGCAACGTGATGAGAAACGGGACTCGCAGTGGCGTTGACAAGACAGCGTGGGATGTTTGGTGTCAACATCAGCAGAGACAAATGGCAGGCCACGACAACGCAAGCTGGCGCAGGCATAAGTGACTGAGTGTCATAGGCAAGGGTAAGAGCCAAAACGCTGATTAGGCTTTGTAGTGTCTTCTGAGACAAAACAGGAAAGAAACATCAAGAAATAAGAAACCAAACGGGAGCCTCACGGTATCTGCACATCAGATCATTTCAGTGTACCTCCATATTGTGATAATGGACTACATGCATAAGGAAAGCACTAATGAAAGCAGTGCAAAAAAATCTTATATAGACATGATGTAAATAACATGACAGTTGTGGTGCAGGAACTTAAATGTGTGTCCTCATTCTCACCTCATCTTTAAATGGAGACAATTATTTAAGCTGCGTCTGTTTTGGGGATTACCTACATTATGTGGAAAATCCCCATCCTACAGAGGAGCATTAGGGCCATTTGAAATACTTTCAAATTTGTATTATTTTTATGACTTTAAATGGTAATACACTTGCATTAGTATCGACAACCTATTCTACCTCCTTAACTACAGCCGCCCCTTTAATCAAAGAGCTCCCATATTTATTTTTTCATACTACTTCTCTTGACATGAATCGATTTAATGAAGATCCTGACGAGTGAATTTATTTTATTATGCGTTTTATTGCACTTATGCATACCACCTCTCAGAAAAGTTGTGATCAAGTCATGTAGTTTTTAAAACTTAGTTTGTAGTCAGTTTAACATTATAGTTGTATAAGAGAGAGTTCAACACCCCAATAAACAGATGTATTAACTGTCAACCTATATTAGGCCCCATATTGTAAAAAGTGAGATTTTCATGTCTTTTTGATTTTCTGTCAGGTCTCCGTGCTATATAAATACTAGGAAAGTATCAAAAGGTTCTATCCATGGAGAAATGCTCAAAGCCCGTATTCAGAAACTTTTTTTTTTTTAACTGTGTTTTTTGAACATTAAAGCATGTTCCAGTAGAAAACCCAAAATACAAGTATGAACCTGGAAGTTAGCATAATATGTCTCCTTTAATATATTTGAGTGGTTCTGATTTGTAACTCTAACACCTGCCAGCCAATAAACAAGAAATATTTTTTGTCAAACATTGAAAAAATTCAAACAAAACTGACTCGACTAGATTTTAATAGAGCATTTCAGAGAATCATCTAGAATGTAGTTTGTGCAAACTGTATAGCAGTAAGAGCCAGTTTATCCAAATGGAAGTGAATGGAATTTGATCAATAATTAAGTAGTGACTGTGCCGTTTAAATCGAGGAAAATAATACAACGACCCGGTTACTCTGTATAATACACAGACCTCCCCCCTCTCAAACATTTTCACATATTTTGACACTTCTCAAAGCCACCAGACTCCATTCAGACAGAATTTGACAGAAACAAAGTAAAACTCATCAAAACCGTCTTTGTTAGTGTTTACACTCTTCCAAAAATCACCAACTCTGGTTTAAAAGTTGGAGAAAGAGACTGAAGAAGAAACAGTAGAAGTAACCCCTGTTACATTTTCACTGTTTACCAACCCTGTCTCCGGTGCCCAGCCGGCGCATTCATGATGTCAACGTGACACACTATAAAAATAAAACAGAAAGGCATACTCGTCTATTGCTCTATTTGGCGTGTTTTCCCATGATGACATTTTTTATAAAGTTAAATAATCACCTACCAGCACCTTCAAAGCTCAATAATTAACATGTTGCATCTCCTAGTGCTAGATACCACTTAAGGTAAGTGATACAATATGTTATTTTGAGATTTGGGTGAACTGACCCTTTAGTGTGTGGTGAGAGGAGAAAAGGTGATAATACGTGTTTCCACCTGCCGAGCTGAAAAACAAAAGCAGGTTGATTAAGTTTAAGAGGTTTTCTCTGCCAGAAAAGCAGTGAAATGTTTGAGCTTTCAACATGAGAGCTGACAGAGAACGGGCTGCCATTTGGCCTAAAAGGCATCACAGCCCCAAATCATTACTACTGTATTCACTTGCAGGGACAAACAGCCACAATTCATCTGGGGGTTAGTATCTCCTGTAAAAATAGCAACCTTTCCCCATAACACCTGTATGAATAATTCAACACTCTGGGCTCTATCACAGGCCGTCAGAAATGTCAGCTGGTTGGAAGTACCCTTGGCTTCCCCCAGAGGATGTTGTCTCCACACCCTGTGGTGGGGTTAGGAGGTTGTACACACATATACACACACTTGACCAAATGCCAGAGCTTTTTCAGTGCCAGGACTCCACCGCCTGCAGGACACAGAATAACTGAAAGCTGAGCATACCTGCAGTGAGCAAACTGTTGCAGATTTCCCTTTTTTCATGAGCTTTGTTATTGTTAAATGTGACTTTTTCCATGAGTAGCTGCTGTTTTTGCAGTCCTTCAGGATTTCAGCAGGAAACGCAGCTAGACACCACATATGTATATCCACAGAAGGTACTCGTATGTTCCATATTTGCTAAACACCCACGGATGTAACTCTCACCTGGTGTGGCCCAGATGTTTCCTCAGGGAAACGATATCAGCTCTTTTTCCAGCCTGCGTACGACAAACCGTCAAACTCTGGAAAGAAAGTACACAAAAACAAAGACATAAAAACAAAAGAACAAGCAGCTATTATCTTTTTGTCTCTGGAGCTCAGAGCACTTTTTCACCAGACTCTGCCGCATCCCCATGTCACCTCTGCAGAGGCAAATTGGGCAATAGGCCAAGATTGTGTCTCTAATATGACATCGCTTATGGAAATTACAGATAATCAGGCAATTAATCTCTACATAATTAACTGCAATGGGTAAAAATACCTCCTTACGCAAGATAAACTGATGTTTTCTTCAACATAAATTGGATAAGGGTGTGTGAGGAGTATAAATGTGTGCCCAATGATTAACAGTCACCTTACTTCCTCCTGTGGAATCTGGAGGGTTGCTGTTAATGGATTGGTCGACTCTCTTTGATGGGTCATCCGTAGTCGCCTATGAATAGATCAGAGAGGAGGCAAAGCTCGGACTGGATATTCATGAGGAATTTCTATCTTCAGATTTTTCATTTGACTTATTTAAGTATCTACAAAACACATTAAATCCAAGCATGTGAACACTTATTTCCAACATGGTCTCAAGCTGACATTAGACATATATACATTAAATTAAATGATAAAAATCCTAAAAAACCTATATTACATCAGTACTCATGTACTCAGCTAAAAATAAATATCCATATCAAAATGATAAAATATAACTACTGACCTTTCACTATCCAGCTTAGCAACCTTAACTAGGTCTTAACTGGTGCTCTATCTGCAATTGTGTTAACATGTGCTGCTAACTAGCTTACTCCCTTAAGTAGTAAATGAGTATTACTTCTAAAAAAGGTAAAGGAACACATTATTAGAAAACTATGTTAAGTTAGTTTGTGGGGTTACATTAAAGCGTTAAAGCTTTACGTTAAAGCAAAGCCCCGTTCGTGTGTTATTTCCTCACTGTGAAGGAGCTAGTCCTCGATGCTCCCAGAGCTAAGGCTACAGTTAGCAGCTCTTTCTCGATCTTGAATTTGGGAAAGTTTCCACTCCAGCAACCCAATCCAATGTTACCTGAGATAGCATTATGTTTGCTGAAACACATTGGTTAATCCTCATCCTATAAGCCTTTTATTTTTTCTCTCGAAACTAAAAAGGAAAACACACGATTTGAAAATACGAGTAGCTTATGCTAGGCAGCCAAACAAGGTTATGTTAGTCTCGTTTTACATTATTCCTTATCATACTTGTATTACTAGGACACACTCTACACTGCAATACATACAACAATATATATCTAAAATACTGACAAGTTAAATGATATGCTTCTAACTTTGCAGCATTTAGCTTCTGCAACAAGAATGCCATTTTGACTTTAAAACTGTCATGTCTACCCAAGAGTCTACCTTATGGATGACAGCTGATGCAACTATTAATCAAACCACTGCTCAAACTCTGACCACAGATCAATGACTAAAAAGCAAGCCAAAGATCATCTATTCTTCCCGATCAATGTTGTGTATTCTCCATCTTGTTCAGGCCTCTACAGAATCACTTTTCACTTACTGATTCAAATGCCTTTGTAGCCAAGCAAAATGAACCCGATAAACTGCTCCGACCCTCCGATAGTTGGTACAAAGTCACACTGTGCAGTCACACTCTTGTTAAAACTCACAGAGCTTTATTAAAACCACAGGAAAATCCCAAACTTTCCAAATATTCACTCACTGTAAATAGGACATATCTTCAATGCAGAGTTGGAACAGGATATATATGATATTTACAGATGATTTCCGACCTTAAAGCTGGGGGAATAGGGGGAAACTGCAACTGCATGGGTTAAAGAAATTCAGTTCCAGGGAGTAAATGCTGAATTGTTGGTAGTTAAAAATGTGACTCCTCTAAATGTCATGACTTTTTTTTAAGAGTAATGGCAAAGCTACAGATGAACTGGACAAGGACCAAACTGAGCTCAGGTCTTCAAGCTAAAGACAAAAGAAGGGGCCAGAGAGCACGGAAATGCCACGGCCGTCATATTTCACTGTGAGGCTTCTCTCTGAGCAGTCCTGCCTCTGCTCGGCCCCTGCTCCGCCCCACCGTCTCTCTTCATCTTCCTCCTCACCCTCCTTCTCCTCATCATCCCCTTGTCCCCACACACTTCTGCTGATGGATGAGCTCATTCGCTGCAAATCTCTTTCGAGTCAAACCGGGACACTGTTGTTGCCTCTCTGCTACTTCAGTGGACACAGAGAATGGAGACCTCAGCAGATGAATACTGTAGGTGCGCACATGAACACATGAGAAAATGCATGTTCCAATGCATATGTGAAAAACTCATTCTTTAAGGGGATAGCCAGTCGTTTTCCATCAACACCCAGGGGTAACACATATACACCAAACAATGCTGATAGTATTGCATTTGTCTTAACTGCGCCACAGAGAGCTGAATCAAAAGCATTGTAAATGCAATAACACAGAGCAGGAAACTGTAGGGGATGAGATTGCCTTGTTTTCCCTGCGTGGTGATTTACAGTGTATACGGAGTTATTCTTGTTCACTACAGTCATAGAGACAATGGATTGGCAACAGGCATGGCTAAACCAATTCAACGAATGAATTTCTTTCTTTCAATAGAATGGTTTTATGTTAGATCGAGGTTCAGGCATCACTCTGTATTATTTCTGACTCATTGCCGGCTGCGATAACTTATAAAACGGCTTTCAAAAAATATATTTCCATATATAAGCCACTCCATCACTTTTGATATGGACCACGTCTCTCTATTTGCCGGCCAGCCTCAGTGACTGAGCCAGCCTCACAATAACTATGATGAATGCAGTGTCCACAGGAACAAACCAGCCATTTGACATTTCATCCCCCTTGATGCATTAGCTGCTAATATTCCGTGGATCTGTGGCGGGCTGTTTGAAGCCTCATGAGTCGCTGTGATTGTCTTCTGCTGAGCCCTGCGCTGAGCATAGGGGACTGCAATCATCGTAGAATTGAAGATGTCTTACTTCAAATGCATTTGTTCGTGGGAACTAGCTTTGAGGGATCAGACACATCTGTGTTGCTGATTATGAAAACTGATTCTGCAGAGCCCATCGGCGCTTCAAAACCATCTCTGAGATCCTCTCCAACTCAAATCGCACTGAGGACGGTTAAAGGAGACTTGGTCCGAGCATGGGTGTGTTTCCCATCCTTTGACTGCAAGTCCAAAATGTGTTTTCATCTGGGCCAGAACATTTAGATTTACGACACACTTGATGTCCATTAAAAAGAGACTGGTCTCGTGTATTACTCTGTGGGTAAGGGTGGGGTGGGACGCTGTGGCTGGGATTACTGATGATGAGAAATAGAAGCGCTGCTGTGAAATGAAAGGGATCATACATATATACACAGAAAGATATTAAAATATCACTTGAGAGGGGCATTAGGAGTTCAAAGGAGGGAAAGCAGGAGGGACTGTGAAGACTTTCTGATCTTTAGCAGTTGCCAGATGGGATGTTATGAATCAGAAATCGTAAACAAAAAAGAAAAGCAAAGAGCGAGAGAATGTGGCTTCCTTCAAATAAACCGTTTTTAATTTGGGGTGAGATGAATAAACTGTCAGCCATCTTTGAAGTTAATCCTGATTCAAATCATCAAAATGATTTTCTGATGATGTTTTCACTGGGTGTGGGAGAATTCATCTGAGAGAAGATATTTATACAAACAATGAAAAACAAAACAAACTGTATTAAATTTGACTGAAATCGTGCATTTTCTTTAGGATAATAACTGAAATAGGCCTAATGTCACCTCGTGTTGTTGTCCCATATTGTCCAGAATCACTGGTTTGGTCTCCAGATGTGAGGGACGTCTGGGTGCCCCAATTGGTCTCCAGGGCTCTTCCGGGCAGCCCTGCCGGCTCAGCTGCAGCTGTCGGCGGTCATGAGTCTCCCGGGAGTCCGGCTCCCTCAGACCCTGACGCCCAGAACTGCTCCGCGCACGACGGTCACACCCCAGGCCAGGCTTTACTGAACCAAAACGACGCAGATCCAGCGTAGAATTTCGATTAATCATGGTATGTGTATAATTTATGAAGTGAACTAAGGTTGTACTGAAACAGTAACATATCTTTGGAGTGATTAAACGGAGTTAAAGTGTACCAACAATTCTACAAATGTCGGCTCCATGCGTTTTGCCCTGCAACCTCAGTTTCCCATAGTAACGGCAAGTGAAGCTCAGCCCACAAGGAAGTAAAAGTAACAATATGGCCAAAAGTATGTGGACACTCATATCACCTTTCTTTATGATTTAAAGCACTGAATCAGCCGACATATTGCGGCTGAAGCTAATAGTTGAGGCCCTTGTTTGGTTAGTTGGTAATAAATTAAACTTCGTGGTTGCCACTTGACAATTATATTATGAAGGATTCTAACAGGTGGATGAAAGTTTGACTAGTTAGTGTGATAGGCTACAGACCAATGCCTATTCATATCCTATCACAAACTAATATACAACTATATATATATATATAATATATATAGCCTATGTATATATTCCACATAGGCTATAGCCTACTGTACAAGTCTATAATGCTGTATTTTTGGCTGTTGATTTCACAATGGCTATTTTAAAATAATTGTGTATATAAAACAGACTGTGAGAAAACACACCTAGCAGTAAAATGTGTTGTTTGTGCTTTACATTATTTTACAATTTAATTAATTAACTACGTTGTAAGATTTTAAGAAATCTTAGCCACACCAAATCATATTCATTCCACTAGAGTCAAAAGCGTAATGTTAAGCTAATGGCTATAGAGATATCCTAAGATAGCTCACTTTAGCTGGAGTTTAGCTAGATTTTTATTTTACATCATTGAATTTAGCAGCTGCTTCATTTAGTTATGTGGAATAAGTAAGTGAACAACCAAGCGTTTTCAACTACAGATGACAACTAGTGAAACATGAATAAGTGAAATTAGATTGAGCTTTAAAAGGCTAGCTGTAGGCTACATTCCTGTTAGCTTGTGCTTGATAGGCTAGTGTTAGCCCCATCCTCTTGCTAGAGGCTAGTTGGTCAACTAACAATTTCTATGGCATAATTCTGAATAAATAATAAACACAGAAGTCAAAATGTCAGAATCAAGCTTTAACTACATTTTGACCAAATATGTAGTATTATTAATACCAAGTATAATATGCATTTTGCCTTTGTATGGCCAAGCATGTTATTATGTTTGAGGCTTTTGTATTGATCATTTGTAATTATCAATACAAAAAAAACTGATGACATCACGCTAAATCATGGCACATAACTTCTGTGTCAGATGAAGATTGAGGTGATTCCAATGAGAATAGATGTTGTTTTTTAAGATAGGCCTTTTTACACAGCAGATAGTTTGACATGTCACTGCAGGAAAATAAATAAATAAAATTAATGATGTCTCCGTTCCAATAAGAATCCAAGTCAGCCTTGCCAATGTGGCAAGCAGGCAAGACCCTGAATTTGACACACCTAAATGGATTGCTAATAATGTTATTAATTGCACCTGTGTAATTTCCTACAATCACAAGTCAAATTAAGGCCATAGTGGAAATGCACAGGTGTTACTAATGACATTAACGATGGTTCTACTCAAGTTTCCGAGTAAGCCAATGTGACAGTGAACCAGAACGCACAATACAGACCTACTTTTCAATTTATATCAGCCATCGGTGAGATTATAGATGTTATTAAACCACCAATCACACTGAAAACATTGTGACTTTATTGACATTGGCTGAAGTGAGCCAAAGCTTTTGTGATAGTTGGCTTTGTCAAAATCACATCTCTGTGTGAGACTGCATGCAATCAATCCAAATGAATAAATCAAGATAATGTTGCAGAATCAATAATAATTTCCCTACAGTCCATTAATCTAACTTTTCATGCTCCATCTGTTCAGTACCATTTCGGTCCATGAAGCACTGATATCAACCTTGAAAACTCTCAACCTGCTAATTGTAAACAATTACACTCTGATCACCTTGTGTTCTATTTTATTTATTTTACTACACAGACAAAGAAAAAAAGTGTTGGAAAATAAGATAGACAGACACAATGGGTTTACTCTGTTGAGCTATATTGTTACTTACAACAATAAGCCCACACATACATTTCTCCAGAAAGAAATTACCTCATTAAGCACAAAGAAAAACTCAGATTAAAGAAAATAAGAAGGTGAAAATCGGAGTTAGTTTATTTCATTTCCCATTCTATGAAACAGTATGGTCTCCTAAAAGTGACATTCCCATACAACAAAACTGCATTGTCAATTACGTTTCGAGGGAAACATATTTTCTCCCAAATTACGTTTGATTTTGACGTCTCACGAATATGTTTGTGATACAACTCGAAGTCTGCGTAGGGATGAGGATGGCGTGGATGTATACAGAACATACAAACACAGGACTGTCACCCTGGAGACTGCTGTTCGTGTCCCGTGGGAAATAAAAAATAATGTTGACTTATTTTAACTTTAACCCGTTACGTAACATACTTAACTTATGTCACATACTCAATTTACATACGTAATTTAAGTTAACCTAACTAAAATATAATAATTGTTTGAAATCACAATGTTAACCACATCTGCCTGAGAAAATGCGCTTCCATCAAAACGTAATTTAGGACGCAGTTTCGTTGTATGAACGTAGTTTTGAGACATGGTTGTGTGAAAGTGAGCTTTCCTTGTATCAAGAGTTTACTGTTATTATCTTAAAGCTATAATCTGGTACAGTGCATCAAATAGTGACAATTATGTTTTTAAACTGTGCATGGTCCCTTTTTAAATAAAATAAAAATAGTTGCCCCTTTTTGCATCAGGAAACCGACAACATTTTGATATGATGACGTTTAGGGTGAAGTTCAAATGAGTGATCCTTTTTTTATCTGGGCATTCTTGAGTGAAAAGTGGCACTGTAAAACAATAGCTATTTAAGTGTGTAAATGGGTGAAACTAATATATTTGATTAAAAACTGACAAATTTGAGAATGATTTGTCAATGTTGTACTATAATCTCACCAAAAAGGTTTCAAGTTTTATACTCAGTTTTTCCAAATTGTATTTCCACCTAAGCTTTTCAAACTGGTTTTGAAGAGTAGCATGAACATCTTGGTGCACCGTGGGCATATGTGCCTTTAATGTGAACAGGATGGAAGTCTCCATTGATCGTTGAAACAGAGGGACCAATTTTTCAGGCTACTCCAGCAGCAGCAGAAGCAGCAGCAGCAAAACCCAATTTAACCTCTCACAGCATATCCTACAGACAGAATCGTGGGTGAGGCATCACACAAAGTGTCAGAAACATCTGTTCAATCTGTTTTGTGCTCCAGTGGACAATATGCCAAGATCTCAGGGCACACTGCTCTAAAAATGAAACACTGACAAGTCTGTCACACTTGATAAAAGAAGGAACAATGATAATCCTGTTGAAACTGTTGAGTGAAAGAAAAATAGACTGAAAGGGAGCTTTGTACACTTAATACACACGCAGGCCGCCAAAACGTTTCAGATAACACAAAACAGATAATTTGGTGTCCTCCTCAGCCTCTAGCAGAGGTATTTCATGCTCCAGACAAACCACTGCCAGTGTGAGTCCTCAGAGGGGTGAATCAGGGGGAAGATACACTCTCACTGGCTCATGACAACACTGAGGAGTTCACTGGGATGTGAGAAGAACGGTCTTCAGGCAACAGATGCAACAGTTCAAACACTATAGCCTCCAGCCGACTGCTCGCTATTTGCCATTGCGCCCTTAAAAGTTATAAATAACTTATAAGTAATTAGTCTGCTGCCTTCTAGAGGCCAGCGAGAGGTAATGACCTCCCCTCCACACCCATCACCCCATGCCCACACACCCTTCTCATGGGATTGGCATGAGTGCTTAATAAGTGCTAAAACAGACAGGAGCAGTATATAAAGCCCCTCAGAGATTTCTCCATCTCACCACCCTTAGCTTTCTTTAAACGTTCCTTTACTCATTAAGAAGATTTCATTGCTGAAATTTAAGAGAGTCAACACGAAGACTCAAACAGTTACTTGCTGAGTGTTATCAAAAAGGGTTTTGTGTCATTTTATCTCCTGAAAATGAGCGAACAAGCCACAACAGAGCCATCATGCGAGGAGCACAGTGGAGGAGATCGTTGGTACCCCCTGAGAAAATGGTGGCAGTCCAGCAATCAGGATGTTGGCCTGCCGCCGTTCCTGGAGCCGGGGGACCCTCGGCGGATGGATGTGGACCGACTCCAGAGGAGTCTGGCAGTCTGCTCCTGGCCAGGGTACGTACCCGCTCCACTGTTTGTGCCCTACATCTCCGGGTCCATTCATCATCCCAGCCAGAAGATTAGTAAGGAGCAGTACAAGTGGAGGGTGAGCCTGGAAGTGGCTCACTTCTTTCCCTCAGAGATTTCTGTCAGCGTCAGAGACGGATTCCTGGATGTCGGAGGTACGTTGGCGTACACTTCGGTTAATTAAACAGCTCTAAAAGTTCAAATGTATTATCATTGCTAATTACTTTTACACGCAGGATCGTTTCGACTCTTAATAAAGAATTAATAATCGTATCTAATATTATCTCAAAGACTAACTGTTATCTAAATAGACTTCTCTCACAGTTCACAGAATAAACACCTTTCAACTAAACACAAATGGAAAGGAAGCTGAATGTAACAAAATTAGAAAGCTGCTTAAATAATGTGCTCGGGGAAATTACAGCTGTGGCAGAAATTAATTTCTGTGTTGAGTGGTTTCTCTGTGTGGCTTAATTCCTCTGTGTGTCCTCACATTCTTCTCCATAAACGGTAATCCATCCCCAGGGAAGCACGAGGAGAGGCCAGACGAGCATGGATTTATTGCCAGATGTTTTACAAGAAAATACAGGTACGCAAAGTAAACACAGATATTAACCTGCAGATGATCACATCAGCAGCCACCAATTCAGAGTTGAGTGTTTTTTTTGACAGTATCCAATCTCTACAATGCTCACTGATCTGAACAATCTAATTATGTACATCAGTTTGAGTATTTGAAAACTCGGCAATTTGTATGTAGAGACATTGTAAACAGGATCCTGTATTTTTTTCAGGCTCCCAGCTGAGATTGATGTTACCAAAATAGTATCCACACTTTCTGCTGATGGTATCCTGACTGTGGAAGCTCCAGTTTCTGAAAACTCTGTTCCTGCTGCCATCATCATAAAGGTGATCACAACTGGGAAGTTTATTTACATTTAAAGGAACAGTTTAACATTTTGATAGAAATGCTTTTTCACCCTCTAGACGAGCGTTGGATGAGAGTTATTCTGATAAATATAAGTCAACAGTTTATAAGTGAGCATTAAAGGTGCTGGTGGGGGAGTTTTGTTATCTTTTGATATTGCCAGGCTAGCCCCGTTTTAAGTCTTTATGCTAAACTAAACTAATCTGCTGTTGGCTGTAGTCTTTTTGTTAACATGTCAACGTGTTCTAGTAGAAACCCAACATACAAGTATGAACCTGAAATTAAGCATCATAGGCTATGTCCCCTTTAAACTGGAGATTGTATTTATCATTTCATCCATTTCAAGATCCACTTATGAGTTTCCACCCATGAAAGGACTGGCAGTATGAGGTGGGACGTGAAAGTTCAGCTATCCAACCTTTAATCATGTTGTTTTGCAGCTGACAGTCTCTACATATTTATGCACAAATGCAGGTGGAGCTGGAGGCAACTGGTGAAAAACAGGAAAAAGAAAACACCCTTGATTCAGACCCAGATAGCTGCAGAGCACCAGATGCCCCATGTTTTCCATCTGCAGAGGATGATGGGGAAGAGTCTCCACTAGAGGTCCATGATGATCAGGCCCACCCTGGCAGTGCCACAGCTGGGCTTCAGCAGCATGAAGAGAGGAGGGAACAGGAGGAGGAGACCCTTGAAAATCCTGCTGGAGAGTCCCGCCCATCAGCGCCTGTAGATGGTGAAGGCACAGAGAGTCTTCAAGATTATTCTAAGCACCATGAAGCCCAGGATATCCAAGAAAGCCCAGACACATCCAAACAGCCAGAACACAAAGAACCAGCCGTGGATGGAGAGTTCCAGATAATGGCAGACTCAGGGGGGGAGGCTGCTGAAGAGATCACCCACCCTGAGGAGCCCGAGGTGGGCAAGAGTCCACCAAGCGAAGCCCCGAGCCAGGAGCTGGAGGCCCCCGACAATAAACAACAACACACTGAGTAGAAACACAAGAATTGCCAAATTGTTGCACACACCACATTTTGACAAAATACTGAAACAGCCTGCACAGCTCGCCTCGCAACAGTTCTACCGATGCATTTTAGTGGATAGATATAATAGCTATATATAACCATGCTGTCTTTAGAGCTCCAATAAAGCAATAACACGTGAGAAGGTTAAATACTGTGTTGGTGTCACTCATTATTTATACATGATTACTTCCCCTGAATCTTAAAATTAATGTGTGCATTTGCAACAGTTCATGAATAAGTGATCCTATTCATAGCTACCTCTGAAAATACGTGAGTGCAAAGTGATTAATTATCATGCCGTTTCAGCTAAGAGGTTTTGACATTAATCCGATACTATACGTTTGCACAGCTGTGCATTAGTCACTTTTATGCGAGTAACTTGCCCTATTATGCTGTTGCCATGGCAGCACAAGTCCTCACATCATCTAATACCATAAAATACAGCAGTTTATGTGAGCTGGCACGTCACACAAAGCGACGTCGTTGCACAGCCAAAACTGTGGAGGCCTTTTGTTCCTTCCACAGCGTGACTCCAGTTCGGAAACTTTTTCAAACTGATCATCCCTCTTGATTCCAACACACAGGGAAGATTACATTATTTTGCATCACACAACATGCAAAGGAACGGCCCCAATTTTTTTGCACTTGCAAACAAAAGCTCTGGCCGCGCTGCCTCCGTGCGTTCGGCCGTGCCAATCTCACCCAGCACTAAACCCTCCGCTAATCTGCTGCCCAATTCCTTCTGTTATCCAACAATAACACCACAGGCTCCCTGGATCCCTGGTACCAGGCCAGTGAGTGGCATGCTTCTCAATAAAAGACACAGATGTTATAACAGGCTGGGAGATTGGCTGGACATTTTTATTGCGTCAGCCAATACAAAGACATGGACAGAAAAGAAGGCAGGAAACAAACGTCTTTGGCAAACAAGTGAGTCTGTCCGCTCAAACAATCATGCAGCCATCGTCCTGAATGCTCAAATAGAAAAAGAAAAAAAAATGCAAACCATATTGCAAAACCTGGAACACTTCAGATTAATATGTATAATAAATTGGCACATATTGAAGTATATTTACAATACACTTTGGTAGAATACAGTATTAATGCACACAATTCACCCTCTAATGAAGCCACAAAAGGTGACTTACTTTCGTTTCTTGTCAGTTTAAGTGACATTCATTAACTCAAAAGATAAACAACTGTAGAACTGAAGGAAGTCAAGGCACTCAAGTAAATAAAGGCACATTTGTCTTTTTTTTTTCTTTTTTTAACCAAAGATATCACATATAATACGTTCAATGCAAAGACTGTCCCACTAAATTAATTGCATGTTATTATAAATACAAATATAAATTTGACTCGCATACCGTGTCAATTTACTGGTTATTGACTTATAATGTATCAGTGGCCCAACAGCTATTGCATAACCTCAGGATATAGCCATATATAATAATAAAGCTGCACAAGACAAGTTAACACTGATTGCCTGTTTGAACATCTTTGAAATTGGTCTTTGGAAAACACTAAATGCAGTTCTCTAGATATACACGCGATGGTACATGAGGCACACACTGGGGCTACAAGAAAAGAAGAAATTGAACCTAATGTTTAGCAAACCAGCTGGTCAGTAATAATTTAATAATAAAAGATACCATGGGGACAAGAATACAAATAAACATCAATTTTCATTCACCTGGTGTGAACGTTATCAGCCGATTAAATGGGCGTTTCATTGTAGCTCTCTCGAGTTTCACTTTCACGTCACAAACCTAGTCATTTTCAGCCAAACCACAATCTTTTCCTAAACAAGAGGTTTTGTTGCCTGCATTTTTGTTTTCAAAATGTTGCGTTTCATTCACTTTTATAACGTAGTAGGTGCAGTTTGGCCCGTCTGACGCATCATAATTGTGACAACAACCACTGATAAAGCCTATTTATATCGACTGACAACATTCAAAATGGATGCACCGTGGCAGATCTATACCATGTATGTGTGAAGGTGTTGTCTTGTGCAGCTTTAATAAGGACATCAAACAGGACTTTCCCGAGCATACCTTACACATTTTAATTCCAGGTGTCTAACAACATGAACCTGAAGGCCACATATTTCATATCAAACTTGTAATCAATTGTGCAGGATGTTGACAATTGTTATGTTAGTGAGGAGGGGGGGGGGGGGGGGGGGTGGTTAGACCATAGGGGTTTCTTGGGGCTTGATTGCCTCCTCCTCCTGTGCGTCTCCACCCTGGGAGCCCTCGTTGCTGAAGAGGCAATATGGAGGTGTCTGCCGAGCTTCGATGATGAGGACGCCCTCGGGGGACAAGGAGGCGAAAACGGTCAGTGGGTCCACATCTATCGGGATCCTGATGAAACAGAGGAGAAGAGAGGTGAGAAAGTGTATACTGTAATCTGCTGTGTGTGTTCAGCATGTTTAAAAGCATGAATGAGAGATACAAAATAAAAAGGAGAGCAATTAGGAGAAATAGCCTAGAGGAACGGTTCACTTCCTGCTTGGAGGTCATGCAAAACTGCGACTCTTTCCTCCACTCGGGCGGGGCCGAGTGTTCGGCTGATTGCTTGGCCTCCGGTACTGCTGCTCGCAGCTTTTTCGACGGACAGACACAGACTCCTTCCATGCTAGTAAGATAAGTGCTGCTGTGCAAACATTGTTAAATGCTAGGATTTTTTATTGACACTTTCTCAATACCAATAAAAAGCCTGCAGTCTTTACACCGTATGCCTTGGAGAAAGGAGAAAAAAGAAAGGCTCGGGATTTTGACTGTTATTAAAAACGTTCACCTTGGCCTCCTTGGCTAGCACTCATTGTAAACTATCTCACACCCAGGAGATGAACTGAGAGCCATCAGGAGTTTTCATTAAAAAATCCTCCAGCTCTGCGACAAAGAAGAGAGAAATACAACACAAAGTGGATCCAGGTGTGAGGTAAAGAATTAAACTCGATTCCAATTAATGTGGGGGTCTGTCTGCATTAGTTTAACACTTGTACATTTCCATCTGTGTATTCTCTTCTAATCGGCAGCTCTCATCTGTCATATAGGCAACAGCTAATTTTGTGACTGCCATTTCTTTTGCCTCCTCGCTTCACTTTTTGACACTTCTCATGCGGAAAATGTTATATATGCCAGAGAAGAGCGGGATAATTGGCTTCCAAAACTTGCAGGAAGATACAACGTGATGGAAGCTCAATAAGTAAGGGCCTACTTCATACATAAAGCAGATATAAAACCGTCTCTCCGCTTTAGAAACATACATCCATCCATCCATCCATCCATCCATCCATCCATCCATCCATCGTCCACCGCTTATCCGGGATCGGGTCACAGGGGGAGGGAATCCAGTAAAGAACCCCAATCTTCCCTTCTCCAGGCCACATCCTCCAGCTCCGACTGGGGGACCCTGAGGCGTTCCCAGGCCAGTGAGGAGATATAATCTCTCCACCGAGTCCTGGGTCTTCCGCGGGGTCTCCTCCCAGCTGGACATGCCTGGAACACCTCCCTAGGGAGGCGCCCAGGTGGCATCCTTACTAGATGCCCGAACCACCTCAACTGGCTCCTTTCAACGTAAAGGAGCAGCGGCTCTACTCCGAGTCTCTCACGGATGGCTGAGCTTCTCACCCTATCTCTAAGGGAGACGCCAGCCACCCGTCTGAGAAAACCCATTTCGGCCGCTTGTACCCGTGATCTCGTTCTTTTGGTCATGACCCAGCCTTCATGACCATAGGTGAGGGTAGGAACGAAGATCGACCGGTATATTGAGAGCTTTGCCTTCTGGCTCAGCTCTCTTTTCGTCACAACGGTGCCGTAAAGTGACTGTAGTACCGCCCCGATCCAAACTCTGTTCTTTCTCCAGACAGTGTGGCCAAATATGGGTATTGTAGGTTTTCTGTGTGAGCAGCCAAGTGTCTCTGGCAGTTAATATAAACATCAGGCTGTTCAGACATGAGACTGTGGGTTTAATTAGAGAGGACCCTCCACTGGCTTCCCACTCTACTGAGAAATACAAGTCAGGAGGAAAATGTCACAACACAGAAGCAGACATATGGAGAGATCAAGTCAGGTCTATTCGTGTAGCCAAATATCACACGCATACGCACGCACACACACGCACACACAGCGTCTCATTGTGCTCAGGCTGTTCCCATACACTGTTTGTAACTATACCTGCGAAAAGCAATGAAGTGTAATTTGTGTATATCCCACAAAATCTACTCCATGTAAATGTATTCCACGTGGTTCTGAACCAGGAAGTAAAGAGCGAAGGAAGTCCGCATGGCGAGGCGGTTGGGGTGGACGGATGGGTGGGTCCAAAAACATGAGACTTTCATCCAGGAAACTGTTGGTGTCCCGTTTAAAAACCAGAATTGACTTTTTTGCCATTTAACTTTGTAACTTGTTGTTTTATTTTGAAAAGACCGTTTGAATGTAACAAACTGAAATTGAAGCGTGTTGCTGAACACTTTAAGGAGAACACACGACAAATGAGGAATAACTTTTCGTAAGTTATCATATGAGCACATGTGCCTCTTTATTTATATTTTAGTTCATTTGGATTTGTTGTTTTTAAGCCAGGGTTTTAAAATTTGCAACAATAAAGTAAATATCCACTGCAACAACAACCTCTTTACAGAAAAACCACCACCAAAATATATATGAGCATAATGAAAAAAAGGGACAGGAAAAACAAAGAGACCCCCCTAGGGATGCAATAGGAGGCAAAAAAAAAGGCAATAATAAAAATAATAACGTAGGGATATAGTAAATCTAATTTAGATCAAAATCAATACAATGCACGTCCAAAAGAGATCATTTGCAGGGAGGTCAGGGAATTGTGGGGTTGGGTGGAGAGTTACTGGACGGGGCAGCTTGGAGGATGTGTGGGGAGACGATGAAGGTTGCTCAGAGGTTTGAAGACAAACAATCAAATACAGTAGATCTCATGTACTGCACATGCAATATTCTCTTTATTTTAATTGCCCTTTTCCCCAACTACAGCTCCTGTTTCATCCCATTGCAGGTATAATGTTTACCATATTCACCATCATTTAGGGTGTTAGTATGCTAACATTTGCTAATAATTACTAAAACACAAAGTGAGGCTGACGGGAATATCGTTCATTTTAAAAGGTATTTTGGTTGTTGAACGTTTGGAAACTATTGGCACTATAGGAGGAACAGTTAAAGGATCATAAGAGCCATAACAATTCATCCTGTGGAGAAAAACCCTACATTAAACGCCAAATGATCCAATAGTTGTTGATACATTTCACTCAAAATCACCAAGTCAACCTCAGGGTGGCGCTAGAAGTAACACTGAATGTCTGCACATCAATGTCATGGCAACCCATCCATTAGTTGTTTACATATTTCCATCAGGACAAACCAACAAATATTACCATCCATTAGAGCCATGACACTAATATTTACTGTTCAGTGTAATATATACACTTGGTTAATAAATTGAGGAAAATAACTCCTCAAGGAGCCAATTGCTGCAAATCAGTTGGTCCTTCTGACAAAGTCAAATCACTCAGCCGGCCCATTACGTGGCACTCCAGCAGAAACCTTATCTGCCAGCTCCGGGAATTTATTTACCTCTGGCAAGCGCACATTTGATCTCACATTGATTTTGTACAGCTGCCAAAACACTGTCTAATATGCTTTCCCCCTGCAGAGATGCTGAGGCAGACAGAGAGAGTGGACAGGGGGAGGGTGTGTCCAGGGACTGTGTGAAACACATGTTCCTGACATGGGGTTTTCTACCTTTGCCTCAGAACTGATTCAACAACAACATTTGTTAATAATTGACATATTTTCAGTTTAACAGAAGAAGAAAAAAGAAACATCCTTGGACTCTGTTGTAACTATTCATTTCAGTCTATCAATAATTTCTGTAATGGAACTGTTGGTATTTTACTTTCCCGGAGCGTCTACTTTCCCTTTAATCTGCTCAGTGCATGAACTTGTTGCATTTATTTGTAGGTCATACATGCAGTGGTGGGAAGTAACATTTAGGTACATTTACTGTAGAACTGTACTTCAAAATTCTCTGATCCCAGCTTCTTAAATGTAAATACTTCCTGGTTTCTTTTCCCCACTTTACAGCCCAAACATCTAATCGATTAATCCACAATGAAAATAATTCATAGTTTTAGCCTAACTTAGAGTAAGTATAACTGCGAGGTACATAAAACTTTTCCATGCTTCTTTGTACTTGCACTCTAGACTAGGACATATTACATTTGTACTCCACTGAATACAAGTAAAGTCTGCTATTATTAATACTACCAAAAGAAACAGAATGAAGAAGTGCTTCAATCAAAAGAACATTCTCAGCCATACAAACTAGTGCTGTGACTTCTCTGCACTATCGCTCTCTTTCATATACGCAGAGGATTTGGGTATCGAGGTCAGTTATTTATATATGACCCCCCCTCCCTTCTCCCTCCACCAGCAGTCATTGGTTTTAGGTTTTACTTAGCTGAGGGAGCACAGGCCTGATCTGAGGGCTTTCCAATTAAAAGCATTGTGATATGAACCGTGCGGGGCTAGCACAACTGCGCACTAATTAGCTAAAAGGAAATTAGCAGAACTGGAGTGACGCGCCAACGAGACGGCGATTCACACCAGCGATTAGTACTGCTGTTTGAAGTCTTCTGGCTTCTAATTAAAAGGGCGGAGAGCCGGGCAGGTTGTGGAAACTTCTGTGGCCTGTTTGGCTTGGATGAGTTATGATATGAAAAGTCGACAATGCGTGAGACGTTCGTGCTCGACGCAACAATACTTCTCCAGTTAGTGCCTGCTTGGGTATTCTAGTGTGCGTGTTGTTTGTCAGTGGCTGCTGTTTAGAGAGTTTGTTTGTCTACTCATAGCTGGTACGAGTTTGGAGCAGCTGTTCATAACTTTATTAAAGTGAGAGCTGTGGACTGACTTAGTAATGACTTTTACTTTGTTAGGAGATGCATAAACAGCAATGATACATGCAGGATGTTGTCATGCTGTTGAAAAAGGAATGCTTCTCTGTTTGTCTGTATATATGTATTTACTCTTCTATTTAAGAGTCCTGCCCTTCTTCCAGGTATATATATATATATATATATATATATGCACACAAACAAACTAGAAGGGCTCTTGAAATGTTGTGAAAATATGTTAAATACCTGTCCCTTAATAACTGTTGTACTATAACTTTGTGACATAAAATGTTTTAATATATAATGGCACCGCTGCTAAGGCCAACTCAAGGAATCTTAAATCGACTAACATCACAACGACCGATTAGTCGTGGGGCAGCCCGAGCATGTGAGCGCCCCTTGATTAGGATCCGCTTAAAAAACATACATTTAGGAGTTAGTAAACAAAGTTTTGTGAAAAATAATTTCCTACTCCAGTATTCATGTAACGTCCCCCTAGATCCATCTCATGACCACTTTCGAGGGTCCCCACCCAGAGGTTGGAAACCACCACTGTGTAGCATTCATATATATTATTTGGCTTAAAGGTAGCAACACTTCAACATTCAACATATATTATACATTTGATATATGAATATTTGGTCATAAATAGGGTGAAAATCAAAGCCTTGTGAGTCCATAACGTACAGAAAGAGTGTTGAAAACAAAAAGAGCAGCTGTAGCGTTCATTGAGATATACTCACTGTATCTTCTTTGTGAAATTCTTTGTCACTATGCCTCCTTCTTCCTGCTTCTCTTCATGTTTTCCTGTTTGAAAAAAAACATCAGCAAATAAGTGAACTCAGATATGATTAAGTTCAACACTGTGCAATAGTTTGGCAACGTCATGGTTCCTAAACAAGTGTCCTAATCACCAGTTCAATAGGTCATGTGTATATATATATATATATATATACATATATATATATATATATACATATATATATATATATATATATATATATATATATATATATATATATATATATATACACACACACAGCACATTTAAAGACTCTTCAAACCTTTACATGTATCAATGAGCTTCAGTATGGATGGTCATTTAAAAGGTGGTGATGACACTGAGATCATTTCCTTTGGCACACACAGTTTTCCGTTGCTCAACCCCAGCAGTGTTTTCACTTTGGGGCCTCTGGGTGGGTTGCAATGTCAAAATGTTGAGATGGTGAAACAAACTTTTCAGTCTCTTCCAAGAATGATTCACCTGCAGAAAGACACTGAGGGCATGTTGGAGTTGGGGAGAACAGCTAAGCCCCCCCCTCCCCCGGCTCTGTTTATGGTTGCTCTATCTCTTGGGCTTGCTAGCAGCTGCTCTGAGGCTGCTAAATATCACTGCTGCCGCCAGCAGTGTGGCCTGTACCACCCCTCAGCCCCAGTCTGCAGCTCGACTATGCGCTACCTTATACCCCCACAGTGACGTCTCTGCCTGCTTAAAGTGCTGGAGAGATCGAGGGTGGAATAAAACTCCAGAGAGAACTGAGCTAAGATCATCGGTGAAGTCATAGCATGATTATTTAAACCTCGCTAATACTTCAAACTGGTCCCATTTCATGAATAATTGAGGTTTGGTCAGAGAGTAATCCAACAAGGCGCTGCCTCTCCTTGTTCCTAAGTCTCTTACGACAGAGATGCCAAATTCCAGATGCTCTATGTAATGCTCCTAATACTGAATGTTCAGGGAGGAGATCTTATCGTCATGCACAACGTACTAAAAGGGTTTTTCTGTCTGTACAAGTGTCTGTAGTTTTCACATTTGCAGATGAAGTCTTTTGTAATTGTGTTACTTTGTGTAATGGGGGAAGGTATATGCTGCGTTTCCTTCTGTCTATGCAGCCAGCCATGATCACTTCAGTTCAAAGAATCACTAACTGTACTTTGATAGTTGTTTTTTTTTACATAAATAATGGATAAAGTATTATTGCTCATAGTAATGAACCCAAAGAGAATAATCACTAACTTCTACAGAGCATTGTAGTGTCTTTCAGATCAATGTTTTGGTTTTACTGTTCTGATTCCCTCTCATATACCTCTTTTTCTTTGGCCCCAGGAAGCCGGCCCCCTACTTCCGGCACCCTTGCTGGAACTACACCCATCTTTCCTTCATCCGTCACTTTGGTCTCAACTACACACATGTAAAGTTCTGTGACACCTTGCACTGTTGCAACGCTACAGCAGTCACAAATTCAGTCTGCAGAGCGAGAGAAATATATACACCTGCCAAATTACTCAAAACTTCCTCTGTGATAGTTCCTGCTACATTAGGTAGCGCCAGGGTCACATTTTGCCATGATCACACACACACACACACACACACACACACACACACACACACACACACACACACACACACACACACACACCTCGCTGTGAGAATGCAGATTGCAACCAACTGAATGCCGCTCCGCTCACCTCTCACTTTCCGAGCGTGTCGAAGAATCTACGGTGGCCTTCAGGTAATGTAAAGACGCAAAAAGGCCCTCGAGCCAGAGTTTGGTTTGTCCGTTCTGAGCTACCGTACCCGACTCTGTGAAGAGAACCAGCTGTGTATATATGTAGACATGATGTCATTCTAATCTAACAAAAACACAATGATTCTTCGTTTCAGGTGATTACACACTAATGAAAACATAGTTCTGAATATTATATTCCATTGCTGGCAATACATCCCCCTAAATCTTACACACTAAATCAAGTGCTCTGATAATACAGGGATTGGATGGATTGGATCTTGGATCCTATGCGAGTTAAGGTTGTTGGTTCGATTAGCTCAGTCCGGTACAGAACTAGGCCAATAAAAGTACAATTTATAACAAAAAAAGGTACAGCAATGAAGCATTTTGATTGTTTTATTATAATTTTGCTTGGGTCTTAAAATCTTACTTTCAGTAAGATTAAGAATTTGTCAAAATCCTTTCAGTTAGATTTGATTCAACTGTAAAAATAATAATAAATTGAGCAACCTTCAGTAAGAGTTGACTCGCACTTTCAGTTACCAGGCAGAAGCACGCTCAGGGCACCACTGAGGTGAACTCAAAGCGACTGATGAGTACACTCTGTTCATCTGGGAGTCTGTGTTTGAACATTTGTTCGTTCATGTACTGAACACCTCCAACATGCTTTTATCACACTCCCTGTCACACTTTTAGAATGGGGGTCGAGTCACTGCGGCGGCCTGACACGCTGCTGATTGAATAACCCAACTGGCATACCAACAATGTGTTTATAAAAAAACTCAAGAGTTGGTGGGCCTGCTGTCCTCTGTGCCCCCCGAGGCCCCGGGTATCCCTATAAAGCACTGATATGAGGAAGCAATTTCTACAACTTCCTTCCTTTATCAGTGACACAGCTTGATCAGAAGACAAGGGTAAAATCCTATTTCCAGAACATTCTCTCTCCATTGGCTCGTCTTATTGTAAACAGAGACTGTTGTCACGGGCCTTGCCTTAAATCTAAATCGAGCTCATGGGTGACTGAGGGAGTGATTCTCCAGGAATCTGAAACAGGTGTCCAAGCTTGAGAATCTGCCTGCCAACGTGCAAGTCCCAGTACCCAAAATCTGTTTAGCTCTCCCACATCAAGACTCATTAAAGCTGAGACCACCAAGGCTTTCATTGTGCTGCTTCAAATCTGCTGCCAAAGTAAAAGAGCGGATATTTCTCTTGCCAGGTTAGAGTGAGGATCCTGAGAGATAAGATTCAGCTTTTGATTTGGCTGGACTGCTGCTTTTTGATAATTGAACTACATTGTAATAAGCGTTTTGATTGTATTTTACGTGTGCGTTTGTATGGATGTTGTTTTGTCTCACATGATGGTTGTCTTATCTAAGGGACTACCTGGTGAAAGGTTCAATACAAATACAAATATATATTGAAGGGATAAGCAATGTTGTAGTGTAAGTTTTAGAAATATTGATGTCAGGAGTCCAAATTCCCTTAATGAAATCTCTGTCCGCTAAGAAAAAGCTTATAAAATGTCCCATTTGTTAAAATATACTGCAACTGTTCAATTATATTTTCTTTGATTTGTTATCTCCCTACATTTAGCTGTAAATGCTGTTTAAATGCTACTTTCACACAGCCGGAGATACATTACTTCACAAGAAAAATAACATAACTACATTTAATTTTAGGATTGTACGTCATATGAATAGATAATGAGTCTTTTACACAATACACCTTTAAAAAAACATCATGTAACATTTCCCATTAGCAATACTGAGGGCATGACCTCAATGTCCTTAATGGCAGATACAGCACTGTATTTTTAAAATGTTTTTCACAAGCAGATGATACTATTTGCCCAATTAATTTTTATTTTTATTTAATGTGTTTTCGGTGCAATGTGCCTTACATTAAACCCATTATCTTCATTCTGATTATGTATTTGCCCGATTAAATCCTCATTATAAGGCACTTTGCACAGCATTTGTTGTGTTAAAATGTCCTCTATAAATAACCCTGGTTCCTGTAACAGGGGAATTACAAGGAGGGCAAGACATTTTCCTTCCCTCATAGGCACTCATCCCCAATGAACTTCATTTCAAAGTTATGTATCCTGCTGAAAAAGTGTCGACATTTATTCCAGGCCTCTGCAACATCATCCCAACTCACCTGACACTTCTACAAATCCGTCTCTCGTTTTGACGCTTAATTCCTCTGGTTTGAAGCTGTGGACGTTCACGCAAACTTTCCAGGGTTCCCCCCCGGTGGTGGTGGGTGAGCTCCGGGAGGAAGGCTCGCCGTACCTACTGGTGTACAGCGTGGGGCCTCCCGTGGACTGACGCGGGGGGAAACCTGTGCGTAAAGTACTGCTGAAGGGCGAGGTACTGAGGCGCGTGCTGAGCCGGCCCGGCCGAGCCCAGCCCGGCCAGTCCATTGACAAATCATCGGGGAAAGGGGGCATCCCAAAGTCATCCTCCATAAACCGAGACGCGAGCTGATCCCTGAACGGAGACTCTCCAAACGGATCCCTGGGAAACCTCTGCCGGCTTCCCATCGTGTAGAAGTCTCCCTCTGCCATGTTAGTCCAGCCGAGTTAAAACCAGTTAAAGGTCTGCTGTTTGTACCGAACAACCCCGAACCAAAACTTTTTGAAAAAAACAAAAATATAAAAACAACTACCTTTATCTATGTGTGGTAAAACTTTATCTCTTTTTGGGTTTTGCGCATCACCGTTACGCAAACAGTCACCAGTTGATCCAACAAAGTGTACGCTGTTTTTCTTTAAACCCTCCTGGCTGTGGGTTTTATACTGGACGGTGATTTCCCAGACCATGAGTCGGCACAAGGCAAGTGTCGAGAAAGTGCTGGGAGGATCTGGAGAGCAGCCACACTGCAAAAAATATCCACCAGGGAAGTCAAACAGAGTCTTTAAATCTTTAAATTAAATGGAACTGGTTTGAATAATGGCTTAATGTACTCCAAATCACATGCTTCAGCTGTTCGTTGGGGTAAAAAAAAAGTGGTTTAGACTTCAATTAGGATTAAATTATTATCTGATGTGGATATCTTTTGCAGTGCAGGCGCAACAGCTGACCAAAGAGCAGCCTCCCCTTCACCAAATTAAGTTGCTGTCCACATGTCACTCATACCGACTTGGAGCTCCCTCCTCTTGGTGACTCACTGGCTTTTTAATAGAAAATAACGCAGAGCTTCAGGTCAACACACTGATGTCACAGTACGGATAAAACAAAACAGCTAAATCAACTTTGTGAAGGTGGCTTGTGTTTACTTGGGTAAATAAGTGTGTTTTTTGAGAGCATAAAACAAGACGTTTTTATTCAGAACATGATTTTATAGAGCTTATTCTAAACACGCAGTGAAAGGGAAAGTTGATTTCATGGGGACAATTCAATTTCCAGGTGACACGTTATTACAATGTGGAGTTCCCAATGACACAAGATAAAACGTGACAGTATGAAAAACATCTTTTTGCAATATGCTCTTTCATATGGAAAACAGGGAGAGTATGCATAATTCAACACTGAAACACTGGATCACTATTGCTATATGACTTTGTTATTGGGGTTTTAAAATAACAAAAAGACATGATCAGAGGGATCTTTAGCACAAAGACATCTAGAGTCCATTGATTGATGCCTGACGGGCATTTTGTCTTATTTTCCTCTTCCACTGGTCAATGCATCATATCCATACCAACATTTTAACATCAAACAAAGCCCAAATCACATTCTGTTAATCAAATAATAAATCTATACAACGCAGATACATATTTACACCACAGTAATCACATATACAAAATGTTCTTGCACAAGAACTGAACTTTACATTGTGAGATGGGGAGAGGGCCGTTGTGGCCTGGGTGCCCATCGAGAAAGTTTATCAACTTGACTGCACAAATCTTCCAACGGCACTTCGTCAACGCCGGTTGACACGAGTCGTCATCATCAATGGATGACTTTTGTGCAGAGTACCTTCCTCTTCCAGCGTCATATTTCCCTCATTCATCCAATTTAGTTGACATTCAGGGAAATAAGCTGGAAGTATGTGCATAGAGAGCAGTCTGTCAGGCCTCGAGCAGTCGCACAGACAGGATGATGGATTTGAAATGACTGAGAATTATGATTTCTTTTTAATTATATGGAAAGGCAGTTTCAAACGTCCTTTGCGGATTCAAACTCTGGAGTGAAAGCAGCCTCAAAATGAACTTTAAAGAAATATTTTGACATTTTGGAAAATATGCTTTTTGGCTTTCCTGCTGACAGTTATACGAGAAGATTGAGTCCACTCTCATGTCTGCACGGTAAATATGAAGATATGATCTGCAGCCAGTTAGCATAGCTTAGCATAAAGACAGGAAACAAGGCTAAACAGCTCGTCTGATTCTGTCTGAAAGTAAAAACTCCACCTAACAGCTAGGGATGTCACAATACCAGCAATTTAGTAGTATTTGTATTTAAATATTCAAAAACGTTCTTTACATTAGTAGTTTTAATGATGTATTATTAGCTGTTTAGAGCCAGTGTTAGTAAATTAAACAGATTAGAATTCCATTTGAAACATCTATTTTATATTGATTTGAAAACATCTTCAAACAACTATATTTATTCAAGTTTCAAGTCAAAAACTACATTTTACAAGATTACATTTGAATGCATCATAACAACATTAAAATTGACCTCTGCCCAATACTAATTTTCACTGATTAGATGGAGCTGTTAGCTCTGTTGTTTAGCCAAACAGGACTGTGCTGCCGACCGGCTGCTAACAGCTCACGTTAACTAATTCTTAAATGTTCTTTTTCTTTTATTTAACACGTCCGTGCTCAGTTCAGTCTTTCACTTGCTAAGCGATAGCTTTACATACATGCATTCAAAACGGGAAGCCTTTAGACTCGAGCCCTGACCGGAACCTGCAGCACTGTAGAAATGAGTTTGCTGGTTCTCGTGACGACCCTGCTACCAGCCCTTCTAAAGATCACTATATACCAAGTTATATCTCCTGAGTTTAACCAATACAAAAACTAAAGTGTAAATTCATATGGCGTGGTGTTATGCGGGGTTATTCAAGGGACTATTTCTTGGGCGGGCGCAGTGACTGTGAGGTTTCCAGACCAACAGTGGAGATTTCAGGATTTTGTTACAACATTTAAACATAAACACAACTTGTTATTTTCACACGGATTAAACACATGAGATATATTTTAGTTAGTGAGCTTCAGAGGCAGATCTTATTAATCTTTTGGCTGATTCCCCATTTCAAGTCTTTATGCAGCTAAGTTATCCAGCAGCAGGCTGTAGCTTCATATTCAACAGACAAACACGAGAGTGGTGTCAATCTTCTCATTTAACTCTGGGTAAGAAAGCTGATGAGCATATTTCCCAAAATGTCAAACTTTCGCTTAAAAAAACCCACCCAAAACTAAAGGTCATTCCAGTTTCTGCTTGTCCGTCTTTAGAACATTTGCTTCTACTTTGAGGTTTATGTGTGAGCAAGGTGGCAAAATCCAAGAATAATGTACAACAAACCAAAAATAAATTACAGCAGTGTCATAATTACTATAAATTGACAGTGTTGCATAGAAAGATTGACCACTACTGAGAGGGACAACAAACCAATAAATATTAAATAAGTAATAAATATGGGTGGTGCTGCACAGTTAAAAAACTTGTCTACGTTGTCCTATAACTCAAGAACAAAAACACCGTTGACTTATATGTTTGGCTCCAGTGTTGTAGCAAGAAAACATTATTCAAGTAAATTGAGAATCAATTCTATTCATAAATTCAGGCTTATTGACGACATGCTGCAACCAAATGTGGCACAACTTCCCAAAAAAGTCCAATATATTTACCTTTATAGTTTCCCCCCCAAAACAAATGAACTATGTTGTATTCTCCATGAGTTGTAAAGGAAGACACCTCTTTGACACCGTGAAGAATCGGTCAAAAGAAACCCCCCCCCCCCCCAGCTCAATGTTTCAATCGCTCTCTGTTGTATTATATGGACTGACATTTCAATTGTTTTCCACTTGATCAGAAGATAAATTAATTTGATATTTGAGCTGACAGGCAGTTTGCTCGCCGTCAGGCCACCCTCGCCGTTTCATTTTTCAGAGGAAACGCGTTTGTTCTCCACCTCGAGAAGTGCAGAGATCAGGGCAATAAACCTTTTCCTTATTCCCGACAACGATCCCTCTGAAGCCGCTTGTAAACACTCGGATCAAACGGCTCAAAAGTTACTCAATACTAAAATCCACAACATACAGGCCTGACATGGGACAGTCAATGCTCAATGTCTTATGAAACTATAAACTATAACACATTGACCTGGTGCATCTGCTCTTGCATTAGCCAACACATACTGTATATTATAAATGTATATGTATATATATATATATATATATATATATATATATACACACACATACATATATACGTAATTTCAACCCTTCATGGTACCTTTAGACCTTATTATGCATTATTTAGATAGATAAATAATTTTTAAAGCATTCATTATAAAGAATAATTCAGTGCATGGACAGAAAAACAAGAACGACGTGTGTCGACCAAATACAGGAACGCTGTTGCCTTTTGTATGTCTTTTGTAAATATCTGAACAGTCTCAGGCCATTGTGAGTGCTGATGCAAGAGGATGCAGTACAAGAACAAAACAAAGAGACAAAAAGACATTCAGTCTCCAGTGGTCTCCGAGTGAGCGAGACTGTCAGTGAAAGACGTGGTCGGACCCCTGCTGGGGTATTTCAACAGAAGCGTCAAAGCGGAGCACGGAGACACTGTCCCCGCTCTGAAATGGAAACACGACGGGAGCTTCAGTCCCTTAACTTGCTCTTAGAAACTTAATGCCTGGTTTTGTTGCGTTTATTCAACGAACAGCGACTGCGGCTGCGACTGCGGCTCCCAAAGATTGAGTTCCAGGATGAACTGCGGCTGTAGCTCCTGTAGGAGGAGTAACTGTGGCTATGGCTTCGGCTCCTGCTCCGCCTGATGCTGTGGATTGGGCTGCGACTGCGACTGCGCGTGAAGATGCTGCTCCAGGACGACACGCTGGTGGACCGACTGCTGGAAGAAGGACTGGGTCGGAAGTAAGGGATCGGCCGCTTCCTGGCACTGTGGAGAGCCAACATGTAAAGTGATGTCAAACAGAATTAAAGCTGCAATGTGTACATTTTACTAAACCTTATAGCTACACTTATCATGAAAGCAATGTGTCAAATGACTCTTTCCCTCAGCTTTACGTGGCAGTTTAACATTTTCACAGGGTTTGAAAAATGAAGCCAACAGCAGTTCTTTAAATGGCCACTTGAGGCTGGCTCCAAAAGTGAGTCAATCCACATAGACCCCCATGTTAAATTGCCCAACAGGTTCTATGTTCACCAGCTAGTTCCTGTATATATCCAACTTTATTTATTTAAGCTTCACTGAAATAAAAAATCTCTTTTACAGGCATGTCCTGTAAACGAAACAGTGAGCTGACAGACGCCAAGAGGCTCTGTAGAGCTGAACTGCAGAGTCATGTGACAATTCTTCGTGGGTTTATCACTATGAGCGACCCCTTTTACATAGCAATTTGGCCCAAAATGAATATAACTATTGAAAAGTGCAGCTTTAAAACTATAGATGGTGGAGCAATAACTGTTATTTGTAATCTCTCTACTGCTGTCTTCTGCATATTTCTGTGTTTAAATCATGTGCTGCTGTCAAAGAGCAGTATGAAATTTAGGAAAAATAAAACTGTGTTGCAGACAAGATCTACTAAAAATAAGGAAGTGACTATCACACTTTGCTTGTACTGTTTTTACTTTTTTTTTTAGATTGCCTGTGTTCCACCATCTGCTTCTTTAGCACCTCTGACAGTTATCTCATCCTCTGGCTAAATGCCATTTCAAGGTACACAGCTCATCATCACGATGAGAAAGATTTCAGGTTGGGGACATGAGGGGGAGGAGGGTGGGACCAGCAGTACATAGTTTCTACCTTTAGGCATAACAATTTATATATATTGTAGCTGTAAATAACCCGGCTGGGAAAGTCGTACCTTGTGATTCTGCGTGCTTCCAGATGGCTTGGTGAGTCTCTCCTCCTTTTCTTCATAGGAGAGTAGGATTTGCGTCTTTGTCTCTTCCCACTAACCTTTTGTGCATGCTTCACATCTGCCTCTCTGGAGCTATGTGTTCTCTTTCTGTCTCGTAATCTGGGAAGCAGACATTACAATGTGAAATTTGGATCACCAACGATGTATGTTTGTTCCTGTACATCACTAATGAGGAGTCATGAGCAGCCAAAACATTTCACAAAGTTCACCTGTCAGCACTGTATCTGGAGTAGCTTCCTCTGGAGCTCAGGCTGGCCACGCTGCCTCGTCGCCTCAAATTAGCTGAATAACTTGGTGAGCGCGAGTATGAGCTAGCAACGAGAAAACAAATGACAATTATCTCCTGGAATCGAGCAAAGCAGCAGCAGTTACGATTCCATAACATTTCCTTTTTTACCGAAACTTCTGCAAAATACAAAAAAATTCAGCTGATTTACAAAGTCTCTTTCCCAATGTAAGTGTATGGGAAAATGTATTTTTGGTTTCAATGGCATCACATACCCGGACAGTGTAATTACACGGTTTGACCACTATGTCAAATCGTCTTCAAATCCCGGCACTGTTCCCGAGGGTTTGATGGAAACACACTCACAGTGACAATGCTAACAAGCTAATGTTCACCATCTTAGTTTACCGTGTTTGCATGCTAACATTCGCTAATTAGCACTAAACTAATCTTTCTTTTAGATTTAGTTTTTGGGATAGTGATCGTGGATAGAGACAGGACATGTGGGCATAGAGAGTAGCGGAATAACATGCAGCAAAATGTTATTGTCATAAATCAAACCGGGGACTCGCTGCTCAGGGCATTTGCGCCACATTTCCACTTTTTTTTTATGTGCAATTTGAAATACACGAGTGGAAATGTACTTAGTATGACTTGGTTATTAGTGGATGACAGCAGTTAACCCACCTGCAAGATGACAGCGACAGGCTTCGAGAATAGCGCCCGGAGTATCGGGAACTCCCCGAGGATCTGCTTCTGCTGCTTGATGACCGGGTTTTCCGTCGCCTTCGAGACGACTTTCTCATCCTCCGTGAACAGCTGGACGTCTTTGGAGATTTCACAACCTCTACCCGACACCCCAAGGTTATCTGCTCTCTGCAAAGAAAACACGTTTCACTGCTTTGAGTGATAAAGCCCAAACTGTATCCTGGGTTGTTTTTAAGAAAAGCTCTGCCTTATTCTCACTCAAAAGATGCATTTTTCAACAGAGCGTGGAGACAGAAGATAAACAGCTTGCAATTTTCCTGGGAATCATTCATTCACATGGATTATTCGTTATGAACACAACATTACCTCTTGCCGTTTCCACTGAAAAGGGTTGCAGACAAGCCGTCCTCCCCGTAAGGTTTGCACAGGGAAGCGTAGCTGGTAACAGAGTTTCCTGAATCAGAGGCATTGTCTCTGTCAGTGAACTTCAGCTTCTCTGGCGAGGCCAGACGTTTACATGTGGTTCCTCTTGTTGTCAGTGACACTCGCCTGAAAAACGCCAGTTTTGCTTGACGGCGGCGAAGAAGTGTCATTCCCAGAATCGTAATCGTGCGGACCTTCCGTCTGGCTCGATAAATGCTGAGACCCTTTTCCGTGCAAAAGCTCGCTTCCGGGTTTTGATGTCAAAATCTGCAAACAGACAAATAGGCTGCAGCTTAAAACCAAACGTGTGTTGATAAATGGAACCTGCTATCTGCTTTGATGCACTGTGAATACTCTAGTACAAAGGCACATATTCCCTTGAAAACACAGAGAAGGATTTCTTTTCTTTTCTCGGGACAGAAAACTTTGAAAGATAAAGACATCATGCAAATTTGAAGCATGCGATTAACCCCAAAAGAAAGTCTGAACTCAACTAAAAATCAAAGAAATCAACGGGAAACAAATTGAGATAAAGTAAGTCTAAACTAAAACAATTATATGAAAGGAACAACTAAAGAGCAGAGAAGAAAGAAAAGCTATGCGTGGAAAGATCTACCGGCTCTAACTCGAGTGAAGAGAAAAAGAGTAAACAATAGCCCCGTTGAAAAGCCTCATTTAAAGAACATTGAACAAACATCACAAAATGGGTATTATGTAGAAATGAAAAAGGATTGCAGACAAAGAGAGATCCCATCAGTCTAACTAAGAAAGCCCTCAGAATGGGACAGATGACTGTGCTCTTTCTCCTGTAAGAAGTAAATCATTTGCCTGCACCGACCTACAAGTAAATCCCTAAATCTGCGGATAGCATCGACTTACCAATCAAGATTTCCTCCTTAAGTAGGTAAGGTGTAAGAAAAAGGGAAGAGCGGGCAACATAAGTGCATCATTAGTTGTAAATTGCAAGAAAAAGACAATAACCCTCTCTTCAAACCCAGAGCCAGTCAGACTTGTATTGGCATGTTCCTTTTTCTTTCCTTAATGGAGCATTGTTTTGGAGTTTTTCGGCAGCGTACTTTAAAATTACAACTGCACACTGAATCTAGAAAGTTTTTTTTTACTGCAGACGTCCACAGACGGAAAAAGATACTGACTCTCCGAGGACCATAGTTGATCTCTCTTTATTTATTGATAGGGAGATACTCAGAGGTTTATCCAGTCTGTCCTCCCGAAGGTTTCCCATTATCTGGTCTAAAGTCGACACAACAGACCAACCCTGAGGGAAATTTAAACACATTTTTTTTCTTCTACCATCCTCTATACCACTGGCATCGTACACAAAAACAATTTCTAATCAGAGACATTCTTCACTGTCATCTGGAGATATTTTGACAAGGCTGCCTTCAAATAAACATTTCAAATGGTTCTTGTGAGCTTTCTTTTCCTTTCGTTGCCACAACGTTTCTCATGATTCCACCACAAAAAGAAAATTCACCAATTCATCATTTATATTTACAGGAAAGGTTGACATACTTTATAATCAACCACATTCATGTCGACAACTCATATTTTTTGAGGGTTTTTCTGTCCGGTCATACCTACCTTTCCCTTTACGGATTGCTTTTTTTGGGGGGGAAAAAAATATTAAACAAAGATCATTCTGCATTACTTTTGAAATGATGTGCTTTTATTCACCAAACTAAAACCAATAAATAAATGCAAATGCCACTGAATAACTGTGATACAGTAAATACAGTAAGGCTAGCCCTCAGCAACCAACTGTGAAGTCCTCCTGAAAGCCTGGGATATTGAATTCCAGGCAGGATTCAATATATGGATTACTTTATTGAATTTCAATTAAAACCCTGTGGTGTGTAATTAAAAACATTCGTCTGTGCAATTAGCATAATTTAATGATTGCTGGAGAGAAATTAAATATATTTCATGCTCCAATAAGCATGGGACAATGAGTTTAGGGACATTGCTGTACGGTATTTATGAGGCTCTTTGGGAGAACATCACCTCTAGAAATTGCCAATCACAGTTCAGTCAAAGATGTTTGTTTTCTCTTGCTTTCATTCAGCTGCAGGTCAGATCTGCAATCTGAACTGTGTGCTGAAAGTATAACGTAATGCAGATGCAATGACCAGAGGGGACTGAGAAGGGCTGAAGTGAAAAGACAATATAATTATTCTGAATCATGTAAATCCTAGCTCCTGAAAGAAAACTAGTGTGCAGGTATTTAGACGTCACACACAGAATACAATCTATACATCAGGACAAGAGTGTCCTTTTGACTGTTGTCACCACAAAGGGTTTCATTAGATCAGATCAACTTTAAAAAATGGCAATAAAACCCTTATAATTCCAAAAATCAGGTGATCATTCTTTAACTTTATTTCCTGCTTCAGCCCAGGCTACCTAACGATGATTCTGACATTAAATGAGCACGTGACTTGCATCCAATGCCAGCGCTGTGAGCCAGTAGAGGAAGCAGTGCGACACGTCCCTCACCTTAAAGCTCTACGTACTGACTAATTATGTTGTACTCTGGATGACCTGAGACAATAAACAAGCGCTCCTTTCCTGCTGCTTGCAGCTAAATTGTTATAATGCAGCACGCCGCAGATCTAACCACAGACCGGTCTTTAACTAAACTTGATCATGAAAGCGACGCACAGAGTTTGTTGAAATAATTAGGCACTGAATATTTGTTAACATCACCGCTGAACAAACCTTTCAATAATAATACCTTTGATAAAGAAATACAAATGTGTAGTGAGAAGTAGCTCTTGAAAATTAAATATTTGTTGTTGGTATTCATTTTGATTTGAATTTGACACTATTTCTCAACACGAGGAAAAAAGAAGCATTCAAAACATTCACATTGCTATAATATAGAGAACGTGTTATCTGTCGAGCAGTGTGATTATATTTATTGGGAGGCTTCTATACTAGTTACTTGATGGCGTTCGTTTAAAAAGCAGCAACAACAACATTAATGCAAAAATAAAGATTTCATTAGAGCTCAGTCAGGCCATGTATAGTTTTGGATTTTAATGGGATAAGATAAATGGGTTTAGACATATCATTTTCTGAAAGATATTGTATTTTGTTTGAAAAAGAAGAAAAGGAGATTTTTCCAAACCCAACTGCCTCACTGTAGGCATTTCATTTGGACTGACGATAAGCTGCTTTACATGGCCATAACTGAGACATCAAACTAAACCACAGCAGCGTCAGAGTCCTGAAGTGTACTTACGGTGGCGGTTGAGAGGATGGAGCGATATTTTGGAGCCGTTTTACACACTGATTTGGTTGCAGGTCTCCACTTCATGTCCGTGCGGTCAAGCACTCCATTGGTTTCCTCTACTACAGCTGCCAGGTCTCCTAATGCCTGATGCACCACAGACTTCTGCAGATGGTGTCTGTGGGAAAATGCTGGATTTAGTTTTCATGACATTGTAACATAAATTCTTCTTTTTCACTTAAAGCCAATCTGCACTTCAGATAATGGATAGAAAAAGCAGCACTTTGATGTCAGGAAAATATCTGGATTAATTGTAACCTGTTGTGTAATAATAGAAACACTATAAAGAAATGGTTTGAGAGAGTATAACATGTAGTTTATAGCTCAATATATCTTGATTTTATTTGTGATTTCATCTGCTTAAAATCCCCATAGGAAACTCACAGTAATAGAGTTCCAGACCGATTTGAAAACAGAATTTCTTTTTTGAAGATTTGACTTCATTTTCCGTCCAAACTGAAGTGAATCTTCCAGATTCACATTTGTCAAAGTTCACAAATTGAACTGTTCCTGTTAAATAAAACATTCTGCATTCAGTGGCTTTCAATGATTATTTAAGGATTAATTATCACCAGTGGTAGTGTCCAGTTATTCCACTAGTTACTAGAGATCGTCATGCTGTCAACCCTGTTCGGTATAATCCAAAAAAAACGTGAAAAACAACATCCTTCATCTTTCAAGATTTTTGCAATATGTCATTATAATTGAGTGCATCGATCTGTGAAGTGAATATGGGGCCACTTCCTGTGAAGCTGTGATAAGGGCCGGTCATGCCTCAGATCAGGAAGTCACCTCTGCCTTATCAGTCATCACTGTGGTGTGACCAGGAACTCGGCAGACACCTGGAGCTGATAAGATAAACTGAGGGAGTAAAGGGGAGAGGGGGGGAGGGACAGCTTCTTACCTGTTCTCTGTGGAAGATTGGTAAGAAGGACTGTCCGACTCTGACCTCCGATAGCGTCGCCTCCGCCGCGAGTGAGTCCGTGAACTGGGGGAGGTGATGAGGAGAGAAGACTGGAGTGGATAAGGAGCTAAGAGTGCTACGATTAATCACTTGACAGGAAGCACTTGAACATTTTTATAATGAGCTGTTTATGTCATTTACAAAGTACAAGTTCCAGCTTCTCAAATGTGAGTATTTGCTGCTTCTATCTGTTCTGTTTCGTTGTAAATAGATTAGAATTGCAACATATATATACCGTATTTTCCGCACTATAAGGCGCACTTAAAAGCCTTTAATTTTCTCAAAAAGCGACAGTGCGCCTTATAATCCGGAGCGCTTTATATATGGATTAATTCTGGTTGTGGTTACTGATCTCGAAGCGATTTTGTGTGGTACACGGCGCTCTGTCAAAATGCTTTAGTACGACTTTGGTAAACTACAAAGCCGCACCGCTTGCAGCATTACGGCTACCGTAGTCCGCGTCGCGGAGTAATACATACTGTGCTTCACCATAATATATATAGTGTGTGTGTATAAGGACCCCAAAATGGCACCTGTCAAGAGACACGCTTACGACGCGGACTTCAAGCTCAAGGCTATCAGTCACGCAGTAGAACATGGGAATAGAGCAGCTGCGAGAGAATTCAACATTAATGAATCAATGGTACGGAAGTGGAGGAAGCAAGAAGATGACCTGCGCCAAGTAAAGAAGACCACACAGAGTTTCCGAGGGAACCAAGCGAGATGGCCACAGTTAGAGGACAAAATTGAACAGTGGGTTATTGAACAGAGAGCAGCGGGTAGAAGCGTCTCTACCGTCTCTATTCGACTGAAGGCAACAGCGTTAGCACGGGACATGAATATCAATGACTTTCGAGGCGTTCCTTCTTGGTGCTTTCGTTTTATGAAAAGACGTAATCTCTCCATCCGCACACGAACTACCGTCTCGCAGCAACTGCCAAAAGATTACGAAGAAAAGATGGCCACTTTCCGCGCATACTGCAAAAACAAGATCACTGAAAAGAAGATCCGGCCAGAGCACATCACCAACATGGACGAGGTTCCCCTGACCTTTGATATCCCCGTGAACCGCACCGTGGAGAAAACAGGGACCAGAACGGTGTCTATACGCACCACAGGGAACGAGAAGTCATCCTTCACTATAGTTCTCGGTTGCCAGGCTAATGGCCAGAAACTTCCACCCATGGTCATTTTTAAGAGGAAGACTTTGCCAAAAGAAAAGTTTCCAGCCGGCGTCATCATCAACGCTAACCCGAAGGGCTGGATGGACGAGGAAAAGATGAGTGAGTGGCTGAAAGAAATTTACGTCAAGAGACCGGATGGCTTTTTCCACAAATCTCCGTCCCTATTGATCTGCGACTCCATGCGCACCCATCTCACCGATGTTGTCAAAAACAAAGTGAAGCAAACTAATTCGGAGCTTGCCATCATTCCGGGTGGATTAACTAAAGTACTCCAGCCGCTAGATATTGGTGTCAACAGGGCGTTCAAAGTTAAACTGCGAGCTACGTGGGAGCAGTGGATGACAGAAGGCGAACACACATTCACCAAGACAGGGAGACAGCGCCGGGCGACTTACGCTACTATCTGCCAATGGATCGTGGATGCCTGGGCTAAGGTATCAGTCTCAACTGTGGTCCGAGCTTTCACGAAGGCCGGAATCATCACTGAACTACCAGGTAACAGCAACGACACTGACTCGGATAATGACGAGAGGGATCCGGGCATGCTGGATGCCGTAATCGCCGAACTGTTAAACTCGGACACTGAAGATGAAGAATTTGAGGGATTTGTGGACGAGGAATGAACTGAAATAAGTATAGTTATTATAGTTATAGTTATTCTTATAGTATAAGAATAAGAGTGTATTGTGTTGTATTTTACGTGTTATAACTGAACAATGTTGAGAGTTATTGTGAACACGTTTAATAAAGTTTGACTGACTGACTTATCTGACTGTTTTGTTTCGCTTAATGCGCCTTATAGTCCGGTGCGCTTTATATATGAAAAAATATCGAAAATAGACCATTCATTGACAGTGCGCCTTATAATCCATAATATACACATATTGCACATATCCTTTTTGTTGTGTGGTAAAGGTAGACGTGTTGAGCCTCCACCATTTAACAACTTAATTCACTAAAGTAATTGCTGAGATCAGTGAACATAGCGAAACACGAGCAGTCAGACGACCTTAACCACTTGATTTGGAGGTAAAACTGAAAGGCAGTAAACCCAAAAGCTCTGTAAGAGTGCGTCACTGACGGCACATGAAAACTGTGTTTGTATACAACTGAACAAAGTTCAGCAGGTCAAAGTGGAACCTGGGAATTGTCTGTGAACTGACAATTTGACAAATAAGGCCCTGGTGGTCTAGGGTTTAAGGCACCGACTGCTGTGTCGCAGCTTTAAGTCCTTTGCTGTGCGTCATTCTCCACCTTTGTCTTGCTGCATTTCCTGCAAGCTATCGAATAAAAGTTTAAAACCTGTCTGACCACTTGGGTTTCTTTGCCTTTTTATTTTTTTTGCAATGGTGCTCGTTTCCCAGACGTCAGCAATTTACTTTCAAATCAATTCAAATAGGTCTGGGCTTGTGCTCATTGATGTTTCTCCCTGTTTGGAGAAAAATAGACAAATTACAGTTTAGCAAGAGGGTTTAAGAATGTGGGTGTCATCTTCCTATATACCTCGCTAGCTATGTAGCTACCTTAAAAATATTGCTAGAGAAAAACTGTCAACAAGTGTGAATGATATCATTGGTTGGTCAGTCGACAAATAGGAAAACAACATGGACATAAGATGTAATAAACTACAATCATCTTTCAACTACTCAATCCATGACCCCAGAGAGTGGATCTATTGCTACTATGGTTAGATTCATCAGAAATTCAAATGATCCTTGGTTGCAGCCTTAGATGTAGAGCACACATGTAAATTTGTTGGCATTGCCAAATGTTTGGATCTTGGTTCTCTCTGATGCATATGAACCGTGTTGCAAAAATAGCAAAGCACATCAGAGAAGGCGAGAGTATAAAGAAACGGCGAAGGCATGAAGAGCATAACAGAGGAGAGAGCAGAGAGTTGAAGTGAGCTGGAAAGCATTGGTTTCTGTTGAAGTAAGCCGCCACTGAACTTGGCTCTGTGCTTACAAACAACGGCCCGCTCATCCAAAGTCAAATTATAAAAATGTTGCAAGATCGCAGCATGAAATTGGTTTCTCTTACCCACTTTCACCCCCTTTTCCCCCCTTTCTGTGTGGCTCAAGCTTTCAATCGTTTTTTACAAGGGTTTTTTCATGCTTTGCTCAGAAAAATAAAAGCCTGCACGTTTCTGTATTCACCCTTCGTGTCTCTACATGAGAGGATGCTCTCTGTTTCGTCCTCAGCTACGGGTGTTCTGAAAAGGGTGCATGGGCTTACCATGAAGGAGGAAGAGGGGGTCAAAAGAGTTGGAGAGTACATGACTGTAATGCAACTATCACAGACTGACCTTTTCTTGTGCTTGCGCTCATTCTTCCTCTTGTGTTTTAAACTTGAAGAGCTGGTGGGATGAAAAAGAATAGAATTTTGAAACGGCTGCTTTCTTACTCATAAACAAAAGGAATTGGCTTTTAAATTGGAAATCTGGTGAAAACAGTTTGCCTTTAAAGTTTACTCTTTTAATAAATATTTCAAACTTTAGAAATTACACAAAATGACAAAATCTTAATCATACACTTACCTGTGTTTTGACTTTTTGGAGGTATACCTAGAGCAGCGAAAAAAAGATGATTTCAGTCACCCAAAAATAATTGTAATGCCATTTTCCCAAATTTTCTTAGAAAGCAAGAAGTACCTATGCCGCTTGCTTCTCTTGGAGCTCTTCTTCTTCTTCTTTTTCTTCTTCCTCAGCGGCGACAGGCTGTAGGAAGGAGACCTAAACCCGGAGGATAAATAAACATGAATTCTAGAGAGTACCAAGCAGCCCCCTGTCCACCTCTCGGTTCATTTTATTCTGGAAGCAGGACAAAAGCGTCATCTCATTTTGGGAACTGACCTTTTCCTTTTTCTCTTCCGCTCGGACTTTCTCTTCTTCTTCTTCCCCTTGGGTCGAGGGGAGAGTTCCTCATCAAAGGAGGGGCTGCAAGCAGAGACAGAGCAGAGGGGACACTTCAGTGGTGATTTATGCAATGTGAAATATCAGCAGCAAGAGTTACAGCTTCTGAATACCAATATCTGGAATTTAGGAATTTAATTTACAGAATATATTGAATCTGCTGAGTGTTAAAAGGTTAGTTCACTCAATTCCAAAAAAAAAGCAATTTTCTCACTTCACTCTAGTATTATCTACCAAAGCAGTTAGTTTTAGTTTCATTTGCCCAGTCCTTGCTTATCCGTCTCTGAGATTGCGTACTCCACCAAATACAATGGAGGTAAATGGAATCTCAACAGCCCAGTACCCCTACGATTTACGTCCATATTGGACAATTCTGCAGCTCACAATTGTCGTCCAATGCCAACGATAAGTACCAATTTAGTTAGTTGCGTGCCCTTTTCATAGTGACACGCCGAGTAAGGGTGTGGCAGCTAAGGGTTTGTCTTTTTTTTAAACTACCTTTCCCTGAGCTCAAACGTAATCTTCGGTTCTCGAAAAACATCCAATTTTGATAACAGGGTTGACTTTTCCTGGTAGTGCTCATCCACATCAACTAATGTAGTGGAGGAAGACATCTTGGATATGGATACCATACGCTTATGATTTATGCCGGGAGGGAATTTCTTCAATTTGGCACTAATGTCCACTTTCACTCAAGAATGAACTGATTAGAATTTGGTGGTCAAAGGTCAATGTAACAGGGACCAAGACAAGTTTTTTAACATAACTCAAGAATTCATATGTTAATTATTAAAATGTCACACAAATAACTAATAGCATAAAAAGGCGGTTTTCTTTTTACCATTTGGGTGAACGGCCCCTTTAACATGAGATATGAATGGATTAGTTTCAACTTAATCATCATTGCACATGAACAGAGTAATATACAGAATAAACAGTAATGTATAGAATAAATACGTAATATAAAATATACAATCAGGGTTAGATATAAATATTCTGCGATACATACAGTATGAACAGTATAAGAAAATTAATCTGTCAGAAGAAGGATTCGTTCCCACGCCTCCAGGAGATACTGGGACCAGACCTGTGGGCCGCTCGGACATCCTGACTTCATGTAAATCATGCTCAGTTTCAAATGACTAAGTGCTGAGTGAGCACCTAAAGCAGCGACAACATGAATACATGATTCTACTGTGTGAGAAGTTCTTCACCCACTTTTATTATGTGGTTTCACAGTGTTGCTTACAGTGTTCTCGGTATGTTTCATGCCAAGTTAAAAACTCTCAATATAAAAGTATTTTTTTCCCTAAATTCTTTGCAGACAAATAACCCTATCAGAATTGGTGGGGTAAAATAATCCATATGACTCATCGCTGGCATCACATCACTGCACGGAAATATATCCTGATTCCCTTTCACAACACACACAAGCAAGATTATCTGTGAACCAAACGTCCCGTACGAGATGATCCCATCACAACAGGATGATGAAATCCTATCGAGACTGCTATAGAGTACAAAACAGATCGCATGCCAGTGAGCTTCACTGAAGTCGAGGCTGACGACAACATGGCCTCACTCAGAGGAGGAGATAGATCTGGGACACATCCCATCCACTGCCAGCGCCCATAGCTAACTTCAGTAGCGTCAGGGAATTCTTCTTATTTAGCCTTGGAGTCTGTGTTCTGCATTCCTATTGGCTGTTAACTCTGATGCATGATGGATTGTCTCTTATCCTTTGCTCCTTTCTTTCTGTTTTTCGAACACACACACTTCCCAGTACAACACATATACTGTAGTCTTTCACTTAATACAATGAATGTTAGAACCTGACTTCAGCAGCAATGCCTGTGAACAGCTTATTGCCTTCGTAAATGTGTGATTGGATTGTCTGCACAAAAATGAATAAACATTTAAAATGCAATTTGTTATTTTGATACTGAAACGTCTTATGAATCTTGACTAACTAAGTATGTTAAGGAAAGTGGTGGAGACAAGAGTTTTAATCTTCAGTTTGGGTTGTTGCAAGAAAACAAATTTGTTTTTGAATGTGCATGGAATTACAAAAAACAAAAACCCTTGCACTGTATTAAGTTAATAAAGTCGATTAATGATCACTGAGCATGCTGGATGTGAGTAGCTGCGACTTGGGTGTGTAACTAAGTCATGGCAGGTGTATTGCTCAGCTTTGAGTATGAAGTTGTTTGTATGAGCGGTTCTCTGGACAATCGGCCTGCTTTCGAAAAGGCACGTTTTGCACGGGCACTGTATTGGTCATTACCAAGAAAAGAAACTTGTCTAATTCCATCTGTTGAACAGCTTGATCACTGTCATTTTCACTCTGAAAATGACTGATGTGCAAAGAGAGATGAGGGCCTTTGAAGCACCACAGGCTCACAGAATGAGAACAGACCGACGGAATTTCATAAGAAGCAAAGACAGGTGGGAGTGAGCGAGCACGTAGGTTGATACAGAGAAAAGGAGAGATGTGCAATAAGATGCTTTCAACTGCAACTCACTCTGGCAGCCTCACCTTGACTTTGATATTGAGGTTGAAAATTAGCATTATTGGAAAAACTTGAAAGGGAGTCGTGTGTAGGTTAAACCCAAGTTGATGTGAATTTCATGTAGGAGTGATGGAGTGTTTAGATCAATAGTAGTAGGGTAGTGAATACGGCAGAGGAGGGAGTTGGCATGGAGATATGAGGCACGACAGTTATTGTACAGACATGCCCATTTACTCAAATACAGACAGAGAAATATATGGCTACATGCACACTGTTTTATGAATGACAATCGAAGCTGATGCCGTGAATGATGGTGACTTGAAATAACGAATCTTAGGTTTCATCACAACAAACATCAAGTTCCTTTAACTATTTCATTGTTATTGTGCACTCCAACCTGCTGTCGAGCCAAGTCTCTCAGAAGATCAAATAAAATATTATATCAAGGCAAATAAGTGAAAAACAAGCTTTGAATCTTCTCAACCCATTCAAGTAGCAGACATATCAAATCTTTCCAAAACATCCATTGGGAAGATCAGCAAAAATATGCTTTCTTTTGAGGAAGTAACTTCAATGCGTAGAGGTAGTCGATTATGTAAAGATTCATTGTAACATTGATCCACAGATTTACCAATAATGAATATAATTTTTATATGCAGTGTAGCTTGGCTCTCATTGTCTCAGTTGTTTCTGGGGAAATAGGAATTTACAAAGGGTGTTTTACAAAGAGTGAACCGCTAGACAAAATTAGAGATAGAGTTCTAACGCCTCGTTCACACTTATGAACTTCTCCACGAAAAAACGTCTGCTGCCATCCACCATCACTCAAAGAAGTGCTGAAGGTTAGGAAGGAGTGACAATCAATCATGTTCGGTAGGTTTCCCTCGTGACACACAAGCACATACCGTAATTTCCGGACTATAAACCGCGACTTTTCCCCCATTTTTCGACCCTGCGGCTTTATATAACGGTGCGGCTAATCTATGGATTTTTACAGCTAACGGCCACTAGGGGAATTCCTAAATCTATGGATTTGACAGGTTACAGTCCACCGGATGCCGGGAAAGAGCGCGCAAAAGTAAAAGTGGAACCGCGAGTGGTACGAGAGACAGACGGACATTACGAGAGCGAGACAGTTTGTTCAGTGGGAGGCGTGGATGACTAGTGGCGATAAATCATTCACCAAAACTGGTCGCATGCGAAAAGCAACTTTCGCTCAAGTTTGCGAGTGGATCCTGACAGTGTGGAGGAGTGTTAAAACATCCACGATCACCAACGGGTTCCGAAAGGCTGGAATGCTGCGTGATGAAGAGGAGGACGCCGCCACAGCTGAGGCCTTTCAGAGGCTGTTCGATTCCGACAGTGACGAAGAGGAGTTTGTTGGTTTTGAGAGCGACATCGAAAGAGAGAGGAGAGTGGCTGACGAAGCCACCCTGAGCCTGTTCGTTTCCGACACTGAAGATGAGGACTTTGGTGGTTTTAGTACGCAGGAAGAAGACGAAGATTAATGAATCCCCTCTGTGCACGAACCCTACATATGGTAATTAAATATTAAAAAACCTGCAGCTTATAGTCCAGTGCGGCTTATACATGTACAAATCAGTCAATTTAGCTTCTGCGGCTTATATTCAGGTGCGTCTTATAGTCCGAAAATTACGGTAGTTGTTTTCTTCAATGAACAAAAAAAACAAACTGATTGTCGAGATCAGAGGCTTCCGAATAACTTTAACCAGCTACCCGGACTTGACTAAGAGAAACGATGCGAGGAAACTAAATAACTACTGCTACTGTGAATTTGGAGAATGAAGAGTAAAGGCCCTGTCACACATATCCGTATGACAGAAACGTATGCCGCCGCATACGAAATATCGGCAATAGGTTGATATAAATTAAGGGTAAATTGTGTTCGTTTGAAGGCGTTACGCTGAACACGCCAGACATACACAGTTCCGTATGGCAGAAACATATGCCGACGTATATGTAAATTGGCTCAAAATGTGTCAGAGTCCAAATACGTCCAACTTTTCCACAGCGGTGTTGTAGCTGACGTATACATAACGAATACATAACAAATGATTATACGTATGTCAAACATTGATAGCGTATCATTTACTTATTTAAAACGTATCAGAGTGTCTGGACAACGGAGCTGGAAAAGTGCCATCTAGTTCACGTCATGCTGATGCTGGAGAACGGCTAAAATGCTGAACGCTAGCTGTACTGTAGAAACACGTTTAATAAGTTACTCCGTCGTCAGGCAAAATCTTAACATAGGGTAGGAATAGGGTATCCACTCTTTATCAATACATTGGCTGTAGGATTCACCGTCAGCCGACGTAGCCTATATCTAATGTACCGCTAACGTAGTCACGTAGGTATTTACGTAGGTATTCACGTACTATATTTACGTAGGTAAATATTCAACTATGTATTCCGTATTCACGTATGTCTAACGTCACATAACGTCTGCATAACTTATGAAGCACACGTCGGGTACGTCTGGTAATTTTGAACATGCTCAAAACATCAGCGTTCAACAACGCACCCCAGCGTAACACAGTGAGCTCTTAACGAATACTACTTATACCTTACCTTATATCAACGTACACCAGCGTGTTGCCGATATTTTGTATACGCCATATTTGTGTATACGTTATGCATTTGTTGGGTATTCGTCTGATACATTTTGTATAAGTAAGTGATGCTCTATCAATAGGTTAGACATGCCTATCTGTATATGTTCACTTTTCCGTTCCGATGAAAAGTTGGAGGTATTTGAACTCTGACAAATATTCGTATGCGCCGGCATACGTTTCTGTCATACGGATATGTGTGACAGGGCCTTAAGGCTGCAAAAAAGTTTGGAAATTTGGAACAACACACAAAAAAACTAAAACTGCGATATATTAAACAGTTTTGTACTTTAAGTGGTTTTACTGAATATTATCAATATTAAAATTATATTTCCATAGCAGAGAATGAGGTAGAATACATTCAAAAGTCTACAAATAGTAGCTGTATCAGCACATGCTTACTGGAGGGCAATCGTTTTCCATTTACGTAAAGAAAATTCAAGAACATTTGCGTTGCACAAACAGCTGATCACACTTTCAGGTGAGTGTGATCAGAACCGATGCAGACAGTGACAAACTGCACTCCTGCTTGATGTATGCGAACGCAGAGCTCTGCAGACTACGTGCCCGTTTCATTGCATGTAGGAGACTCTCTCCCTGTAATAAATGGCCCTGCTTGGTGTAGTCGGCAGTTTGGGAGAGTTAGGAACTGAAATGCATTAGGGCTGATTACACCGACCAAGCCCAAGTACCCTCTCCTGGTAATGAGAACGCTTTGTCACTCATTAACACCTCTACCATTCTGGCCTTGTAGAAAGAGAGCACAAGGCAAGCATTTGCATTTTTTCTTGCCAGCAGAAACAGTTTCTTTTGATGAGGTGGAGAGAATGAAAGGGAGAATGAGAGAGCAGTCAATTGCCAGCTACACTGGGAATGGTGATTGTGCGAAACAATGGTGTATGAAAAGGGGATTTGGGGACATCTGATGAGAATAAGCTCAAAGCAGCATTTTTCCTGAAGAGCATGTAACTTTTTTTCCCCCAGGCCGCAATCAGACACGAGTACCATAAATGCAACTGCATCCTAGATATGTCGTTATGTAAAAAATACATCACTCGTTTGGACTCGAGCACTGAATTGAGTTTTGGATTTCTTATGTTTCTATTGGGGTTTTCAGGTAATTTAATGTGTTCACCGAGTCAACGGAATCGGATGGAAATGGTTAATTTCAAGTGAACCATGTTTGGAAACAAGTGCTTTCTAAAACACCGAAGCTAACATACGGTGTCTGGAAAGGAGCTGGTGTCAGTGGCTTGTGGTTTCATGTTATAATTAACATTGGTTGCTCGGCTAAATTGGGCTGCCGCCAGCCAATTAGCAAGATAACAATCCAAAGAACAAATGTCTTTCTCAACAGAGGAGAGTTTTCTCAGGCAGCAACTCGCTGTGCTTTGTAAGTGAGACAAAGACGTTGGAAGTGAATCCACCTCATTAGCTACCTTTTACTAAAAGGAGATGAATAAACAAAAATACAATATGTTTTCATGCATTTCTTCTCTTCTTGGTCACTTTTGATCCATTAGTTATGAGTGATGCATCTGTGTAGCTGCAGAAGCTCCATCACGACGGTAAGAAGCTGCTGTTCCGTCTTTTGCTTTAGACTATCGAGTCCACTGATACAGGATTACAATCTCATAGATTAATATTTTAGAGATATTATCTTTGTGATTAGTGATCATCAGAAAATATTAGTAAGTCAATCTCTGTTAGAATTCATTTTGAAGTCACAAACAAGGTTTTGCATGGTCTTGCGCCGGAGTACATTATATACCCGGACTTCAAACCCCTTATTGTCCCCTGAGGTCCCCCACCTTGGATATTTAATTTATTCCAGAGTCCAGCCGTGACCGAAGCTTTCGCTGTGCTCTCACTTTGCTTTTAAATCTCATCTTAAAAACCTTTTACTTATACTATATTATATTATACTATACTATATTATATTATACTATACTATATTATATTATACTATACTATATTATATTATACTATACTATACAATATTATATTTTACTACATTATACTATACTATATTCTACTATACTATACTATATTATACTATACAATATTATATTTTACTATACTATATTATACTATACTATATTATATTATACTACATTATATTATACTATACTATATTATATTATACTACATTATATTATACTATACTATACAATATTATATTTTACTACATTATACTATACTATACTATATTCTACTATACTATACTATATTATATTATACTATACAATATTATATTTTACTACATTATACTATACTATACTATATTCTACTATACTATACTATATTCTACTATACTATACTATATTCTACTATACTATACTATATTCTACTATACTATATTCTACTATACTATACTATATTCTACTATACTATATTATACTATACTATACTATATTATACTATATTCTACTATACTATATTATACTATATTCTACTATACTATACTATATTATACTATATTCTACTATATTCTACTATACTATACTATACTATACTATAACTGTGCTTGCTAAGTATTAGGGTCAGGCAGAAAAAAATGAGAGGAGGAAAATATAATTTTATTTTGCATTCAAGTCGAAATGTCGAGAATAAAGTCAAACTTTCAATATATGGACTAATCCTATAATTTTATCTATTCTCCAAAATTCAACTTTAATCTTAAAATGTTAAGTTTATTCCAGAGCTTTTGACTTTATTCTTAAAAAAGTCCTCCTCTGATTAATTTCTTTGTACGCCTGCCACTAAAACTGGAAGTTTCTTTAAAATAAAATGAAAAACAATAAAAAACAATCTTCCTCTCATTTTTGTAAGTAATTCATTTGTTACTGAACATTCGTCATGTTGATGTGAAACAAAGCTTGGTGCTTCATAGGAGTAAAGTATAAACCTCTGTGCAGTGCAGGCATCTGATTAGCCTTAAAACCCAAACAAATGCCAAAAGAACGTGTTCCTCAAACTGGACTTCCTGACTTGTATTTCATCTTCTCACTAGTAACTGCAGCCACATCAATGCAGCTCCTTGTCATTTGTGTGTTTGGTCTCAATGCGGCCTCAGTGTTGAAGGTGTACTGTGCAAGATCAGTACAAGAAGATACACTTCAGTGTCAACCTTACAAAAAGCAAAAGCAGGGTTTACCACAGTGTACTACAGCGGGACACAGCTCCTAGGCAGAAGAAATTAATACCCTTTTATGAAACATTATATAAATCTTAGGGGGAAATGAGCAATGAAAAGCAGCGTATTTAATCTGTGTAACAACGTATGTTTCACCGACGTCTTGCAACTGAATTGATAATGAGGCGAGATATGATTATGGTATGCTCTTGATATCCTTCCTCAGGAATAAAACTGGCCGAGCTGGTAAACATGAGTGTGCTGTTTCCACTTTACTGAAGACATCTCTTGTGATTCCTCAGTAACTTTCAAACAACTTTGTATATCCCGCTGCTACTTAGAGCTACTGAAGTCCTCTAGTGTAACTTCAACTCTCAGAAAAATGCTCTCAAGGATAACAAATGCCATACATCTTTTTCACTGCGCTCTTTCTATCAAATGTCTCTTCTTGCACGCACAAACCAGAAAAATGATTATCACAAGCATGTGTGCCTGCGTGTTCTCTGCACTCGCTGTTAAACTCAAAAACAAAGAGAAAGCAGCCGCCGGGTAAAGTTCATCCAAAGAGAAGCGATTCATGTTTATGATCCTGTCTAACACCTCGATGCGGCTTCAGTTGTGTTTTACATATCGCTCGCTGCATCCCCGCTGTGTAACCGCAAAGGCTTTGAAGATGTCAGATTAATTGAGAGGTTTCTTTAAAAAAAAAAGAAAAAGAAATCTGCCTGAATCGATTTTTCCCACCTCTGAAAGAGAAGCCTGAATACTGTTCTCAGTGTGAGGGAGACTTTTGGTTCAAGGTGCTGGTGAAAAGAGAGGATCTGAATGACACAGTGTGGAATTCCTCACAACATGTTTGTATTTCTCCACTGGGCCTGACCTGATAACACTGTTTACTTTTCCCGCACCAGAATATAGAGATTAGCTCTGTTTTTCTCACCGAGTCAAGCCCTGAAGGAGTTTTTGGTGTACTGTTCAAATGCTTTATCATCAGCACTGAAATCTACTAAAAGCACGCCGCCAAAAACAAACGACGATGCAAACCATTCATAATCTGAAATGTTTCACTATGATCAATAATGCTACAACTTTAAGGGACGTTGGTCGACTTTCTCTTACAAGCACTCGCTCTTTGAGATCCTCGATGGTTTTCAAGTGCTCCTTCTCAGCATTTGTGCATTTGACTGACTCACCTCCTGGCCCTGCGATGAATGTGGTGTTTGCGTCCTTTTCCTTTGATGCAGCCATTCCTGTCCGCGGTGTCCACCCTGCTGTCCGTCGCTTTCCCCTCATCAGTCTTGAGCGGCTGGCAGGCTGCTGCTTCGAAGCTGCGAGGAAAGAAACAAAAAAAGGAAGAAGAAGAATTCAGTTTTTACTCTTTTGCCTTCTCATGATTTTAAAGTGATTTTTCTAGTTGTCCACACAGTTAACGCTTTCATCATACAATCAGGATTTTAGCACGCTTGGTTAGCCTTATTCTCTCTGGTCTACTGGATATGCGTTTTATTCCCCTCCATTTCTCCCTGCCAGCATTTCTCTGGGAAAATTGGAGGTCAGCCATTTACCATTCAAATCGAGGTGTCAATTGAAATGTAGTTATTTACATGCTTCAGTCGCCACGGGAGATGCGTGGCCATTAGAACAGTTGAAGTTCTCCTTGAAATGTTTCCAATTACCCAGAGCTTATAAACAACATATATTAACACAGACATGACAGGGACATCAAGAAGAACTAACAGGTCAGGTTTAAACCCATTTTCTGCAGTTTCAAAATTGAGGCAAATTATGTTCTGGCTTCCAAACAATGCTGCTATAAGTTAAGAGTTTACTAATTCAACGGCTTCCACCTGAACCTCGCAGAAATCTCCAAGCGTAGTCAAATGTGGCTGCAGAACGAATGACTAAATAAACTGAATGATTAGATGTGAGCACACAGTTCTAGCCCTGCTTATTATCCTCTGTTTTAGTCATGGGAGATTTGAGAGTAATTACACATTCTCCTCTTCTTCGAGTGGCTCCCGTCTGATTGTAATGAGAAGATAATCAGAGCCAGAGATTAGGTCTTCAACGGTGCCGCCTCTTCCCCCAGAGACGAGCAGGCAGGAGCCGTCGCTTTCTATCTTCCTCACCTTCACTTTCCTTCTCTGCACATTATTAGTTCCCTGCCGTGGGCAGGGAACTAATAATGTAAAACAGCAAACTGGGTGCTCTAACATGGCCGAGCGTTGGAAAGGTGATAGGGGAGACGAAGACCGGAAGGATAATTAGTCTGATCAAGGAGGCTGATGGGAAGGGAACCTTCAAATATCCTGGTGATTAATTTGCTCATGTTCTCCGACTGTTGTGGGAGACGCACATAAACGTTTGCTTATATTATTTTCTGTATAGTTGCATGTAAGTTATACTGTATGAGGTGACACATTGGGAAATGAATACATTTTTAAAGCGGTTGATCATTTAAGAAGTCTGAAAAACCATGTTGAAGATCATGAATCTTGCTTCGTCATTGCTGGTTTGTCATTTATGTTGCAGAGTGATATGTCAGTGGACAGCCTGTAGGAATGGAAGATAAGGATAGAAATCTCCCGCCTGCTTGAACCTGTACCGCATGCTCTGTGAGGCTGAATTCTAGAAGCACGGAGCACTTGTCCCCCCTCACAAATGTAAACACGGTGGAGTGAAAAGGGAACGGTGTTGTTGGTGCCGTCAGGTGGAACGGCGAAGACAGTTTGTGGTGCCTCTTTTCTGATCACCTGTGTACATCACGAAAGTCGTGGTTGATCGGTCGGCATTCCGACGTGTCTGCCGTGTCTCTCGGCAAGAAATGATGGGTCTATGAGTACCTCATTTGAAACAGTGACCATCTCAAAACGAAAATAATTTTGTAGACTAATCCCAGCAAACTGTCATGATCGTGATTTTTGTATATTCTGTCTTATTTTGAAGTGTTTACTCCCCCTTATGTCATGTCTAGTTGTACTTCCTGTCTGTGTGTTTTCCCTCTGTGATTGTTGATTTGTTCCGTTCACCTTGCCCTTGTGTTTTAGCTTCTCTCCCCAGCTGTGTGTGTCTGTGTGTATATATCCCTGTCTTTCCCAGTGTTCCTTGTCAGATCGTCATCCATGTGTCACCCTTGTTTGTTGATGGTTCCTCGTGCCTCCTCGTGCTCCTCGTGTCATCCTGGTTTGTCTTTTCAGTTTACTTTTTACCTTTTGTATTTTGTAAGCTTTTTTGAATAAAGCCCTCTTTTTGTTAACTTCCTCGTCTTCCGTCTTGCATTTGAGTACTCACCTTTTCCCCACCGTGACACAAACAACAAGAGGTCAATATAGTGATTTTGTCACACTCTCTGCATATCTGCATACCCCAAGCCGCAACCGCTGCTTTCAACTATTTAATGTCCTCCACCTCCCCTCCTGCTCTTGTATTTGTATTTAGATAGATGTTAATTCCACTATTTATTTACATATGTGGTGGTGTCCATGTAATGTACAGTATATCTAAGAAAAACCACCAGGTAATTTGATCGTGACTTCAGTGCAATCTGGCCAGATGATCGAGCAAAGCAGAAAGATAGATAGAAACCATGCAAATTCCTTCCGGTCATTCCTTCAATTTAAATCCTGGAAGACTGGATTTGATAAGATTCAATGTCATAAGTGGCCAGGCCAGTCAGGCCAATAAAGATAAAGATACAATATATCGTAAAAAAATCGCAAATAACACAAGCAAGGTCTTTGGCCGAACACTTTCATTCTGACAAAGATATCGATATCGAAGCCAGCGGTAATACTTCCTGCGAGGTTTTGAACAATATGAACAATTATACTTGACAAAGAAGAACAAGAAGGGATGAAACATTTGCTGCTGTGTCCTGAATAAAGAGTGGAAAGTGGCCTAAAGCTCCTTTAACTCCCCCCCTGCTTCTTTGTTATTTGCCGTCACTCTAAGAGCTGCGTTTGATGAGTTCCAAATTAAATCGATTTCATCACGGATGCACATTCCCGATCCGGTCCTGCAATTTATGTTCGAAACATTCCAAGCCATAAGCACCTGGATTTATCGCGGGCTGTTTGTATCTGTCAAACAATACCCCTCACTCCTTCTTCCACACACACAATCCTCTTTGTAGTCCTACTTCATAACCAGGCAGCAGTTGAAGGTATTTAAAGGGCCAATTCAAAGCACCAAACTGGTAACAAGCTTTAAATGAATGCAAATTCTGAGCCGATTAAGTGAGAATACTTGATGATGAAGAATTAAGTGGACACTAATCTTCCAAAATCCTGACTCGATTTGTTTACCACAAAACAGGTAAAATGGAGTGATATGCTGGGATCAGCTCCATTACACTCCTTGTTGACATATGACATGATGGGAATGCCGCTCATTGAAATCATTGTCTGTGTATAGCGACGCTGCAGATACTGGAAGCATCCCACTTCTTGAATTTGTGACCTCTTCCTCTCATCATATGTGTCATACTGTACGTGTACACTTCAGCTCCCTTGGCGAAGAGTAATTCTGTCACCGGAGGCTGAGAAGAGTGACCATGCGATGACTAGCTCTCGTTTCGGTCTTTGTCACAGAAGGAGCGTCTCGCTCCTCTCAACGTGGGGCTCCTCAGCTCCGTCATACACGGCTGCTGTTCGCTGGCACGTGGATGGGTAACAAATACTGACAGATGGTGCACAAAAACACAGTGCAAACAGGAAGACAACGCATTGTTAAAGAGAGTAAGGATGTGATTTTGAGCTTTGTTTCTAAATTTGGATAAATGGGGGGTGCAGGGGTGTGTGTGTGGTGTGTGTGTGTGTGTGTGTGTGTGTGTGTGTGTGTGTGTGTGTGTGTGCCAATGCTGCCTCCTACAAAATATGTTTATATGGGCTACTACTCATTTGCAACATTTTACCATGAAAGCTGATTTATGAAATGATTTAGCCTTTTAAATTAATAAAAGTATATATCCCTCAGCTGTTTTTAACACAAGACGTATCCTTTAAGAAAAGATGATGGTTTAGGTTAAATATTCAAATAGATGAGTCATCACCGTTGACTTGTTCACTATTTAACCAAGACACATCTTTGCCTAACCTTAACCAAGTGTGTTAGTTGTCTAAACATAACCCATAAAAATGGGATTAATGCTTTCAATTGCACAAGGGAATATTATGGAAAAATATTTCTTAGTGCCACATGTTTTATTGCAAATGAGTTTAATCGAATAATAATAAGTATTTGAAGTAAACTAAATATCTTTGGATTTTGGTCAATTTGGAGATCTTCATATCTGAGAGGCTGAAAAAAGCATTTTCTGCCAGTTTTGCGATAAATAGATTATCAAAATAGTTGCAGATTTATTTTTACGGTCCATCGACCAATCGTTTAGTCTACTTATCTTTGCAGCTCTAATTTGAAGACATCACCTTGGGCATTTATGAAATGCTGAAGGTCCGTTTTCACTATTATTATGACGTGAAACAATTAATAAATAAAAATAATAATTTTCAGATTAAGAGTTTCAGATTAAGAGTATTTGTGTTCAGGTTTTCAAATGTGTGTCATTATCAAAGGGTCAAAAACACGTGTAACCGTTTTTTCTCTATCCAACCATCTGATTGAACTTCTCGCTCTTTGCTGATATATTCATCATTGATGGCCGGAGCCACAGGAGGATCATCGTAGTTTGTGTACAGTCTCATTGTTCACGCCCCATTTACGATGTTAAATTGAGATAAACTGCTACAATATCTGCCAGGAGCGGATCTGTAATCTGCCAGCTGCTTTACACAACACTGCCTGGCTCGCAGTTGGAGGGCTCAAACTCACAACATCAGCTGACATGGTACAGGTGTGCAAGAAGCGTGCGGGCAGCCGTTAAACTAACCAGCAAAACACAGTGCTACACAGCTCCGGTGTTTGCATTACAAAACATGTCAAAATCACACCAGCAATTAAACACAGATTGCATTCTCAGCTGCTTCAATTACATTCTGCAAAACATGTTTTCATCTGCACTCTGCTTTTTCAAATCAAGTGTTTACTCCAAGTGTGTGAAGAAGAAATAGCTGACAGTTTGCTTCAGGAGACCTTCTGGGGACGTTTGAGTGTGTGCAGAGCTGGAGGAGTCGAGAGGAGCTATCTACACAACAAAACACACAGCAACGCAACCTTTTCCTTCTAACCCTTATGTCTATAGACACCCCACCGTGACAGAACGAGATCTTAAAAGATAGATTAAAGAGACACTCGAGGGGCATTTGTACATTTTCTGTGATTCCATCTGTCCCCGAAAGCACAAACAGACAAATGCACTTTGTTGTGTTCCGCTGTCTCAGCGTAAATGAGTGTACCCTCACAACCTTTTTACTAAATATTTTTGCACAAATTAAACAAATGATATATAATGTGTAAAGCTTGAGAAATGCTGGTTCAGATCTTGATACCTTTGGGCAGAGCCAGGCTAGCTGTTTCTCCCCAGTAAGCTAACCTGCTGCTGGCAGTAGCCTCATATTTACCGAACAGACATGAGCGTGGTATCGATCCCTTCATCCAGAACTATTTCTTTAACATGAAGCAATACAGTATGTGCTTGTGTGGACATAAATTATTAACAGTTCAACCACAAATTGATTTTTTTCTTCTGAGGGATATTTTCAGAGTCAGAGAGATAAAAGTATTCAGTGTTTCATAAGAGGAAAAAGAGATTTCCATAAGTGAAGAATAATGCCTGTATATGCCTTGTGATTTGGATCCGCTCCAACATTTAATGGGTTCTTCCTTAGCCCATGCTGCACCATTCCAACAAGTTTCATGAAAATCAGGTCAGTAGTTGCTTCAAAATCCTGCTGACAAACAGTGAACACAACTTCCTTGGCGGTTGTAACAAGTATTTGTTTCTTGTTATCCCCAGATAGGAAACCATTGGAATAGGCGATCTGATAATTCTAAGACTTTTCATTGGTGCTGATTTCAGCGGATAGATTACGTGTCTAATCGTCAGATTTACGGTGTTTTTATTAATTTTTCCACTCTGCTAATTGCTGCTTATTTTCAGTGACTTCATTTAAAAAATACAGACATAGGTTCCAGCAAACAAAAATCCATATTGGTCCGATTTGCATCATTTTGGTTGCCATGCCATCCCCACAGGTGCTCTGTCCTGCTGATTGCTGGGAAGATTCACGCCTAATAGAGAAAGTGAATAACAAACTGTGGCAAACAAGTTAGGGGACATACATGGAAGGATCGATACAGCGAACTCTAAAGCAACAACAGGAAAACAACATCAGGCGATCGATGGTGACACATCCCACTTTGAGAGGTAACAAGAGAAATGGAGAATGTCAAGCCAAAAATTAAGAGATTTGTAAAGCTCACACAAAGAAGAAGAAAATACAACTCAAATGTTGGCTTGTTTAAAAATGGCTGACATTAACTGCAGGACTCTTGAAAGAAAATGTACTTCTACATTAAGTATAGTGGAAAGAAGATTTCCTCAATGTCATTCCTCTTTACAGTGGAGTGGCCCTCAGTGTAACAACCCAAACATCCTGATTATTCAAAGTGGAGGGCTGCCAAATTGTGCAAATTAGCACTAAAGGAGCTTTGTTCTAAGTTACAATCTTGTAAACAAGTCAAGGCTAGCAGAGCTGATAATGGAGTCCGAGGAAGGACTTGCATGACCTTCGTCCTCTCAGGAGAATTTGTGTAAGTGACAGTAAAGTGTGCGGAACTGGGATATTTCTTTCTCTCCATTTTTACAGATGAGAGAATGAGTTCCCCGCCACTCGTGAGGTTCAGGGAGGCTAATGAACTTTTCATTATCCCTGTCAGAGGCACCAGGAACAATTGATTATTGTTATTATAGGAGTGATGATAGTTGAGATAATTACAAGGGAAAGCGATGATCTACTACCACAATTAAAACCCCAACCGGGTGGTCCCAAGGCGTTTTTATTTAATTTACACAGAGTGTTTATCCAAGTTTCAGACTCAAGTCGAGAACAACTTTATCACCACCCAAAGGACACAAGCGAGCAATTAAACCTGCATAAAGTGGATCAAACACATCCCTCACAAGGCCAACTCTTAAGGCACTCAAAACCTGTTCAAACGTTTCAATGCAAAGTGGATACTTTTGAGGAAATGGTATTGATTAAAAGTTAAGATATTTTGAGGCAATCATTCAGCCTTATGAGGCTCACAAACATGCAATCAAGAAGTCCCAATCAATTAAGAACACAAGCAAAACATCCAACCACTTGATCACTGAAGCTGTCATCAAAACGTTATCTATTTTAAATGAGCTTCTCCATGAGCTGGTATGTTTAGGAAAGTATAATTTAAGATATCTGACTGCTGAACACTTATTTTGCTATGAAATTAATGCTGTTTGCATAGCTGCTCTTGTGAAAAACGTTCTGGGGGTTGTCATGCACCCTAGAACAAGTCTGTTCACGTACAAGTGTTGTTCCTTTCCTCACGTGTAAGAAAATCACCTCATGAATTCCCTCCCCAGCGGAGGTGATTTTTCTCCCAAACGTACGTAGATAGGTAATAGATTTTTTTATGTGAAATTCCTCCTGCTAGAATAAATTGCAAGGACGGATGCAAATCCTTTTGGGCGCCTGAGATCAACCTCAAATTGGCTGCCTCTTCTTCCTTACGATGCATGATGGGAAAGCAGAATGATAGAAGTGAAGATCAAAGATTTAATGGCTGTTCAGCCCCCGTTAGGAAGTATCAGTGGCTCCAGGCAATTTTTCATCTTTGCTAGTTTGCTCCAAATGTAACATCCAACCAGCATTATGCCTTGACAGTACATTAGGCTGTAATTATGTAACGACGGGAGTGACTTTTCTGTTCTCTATTTTAATTTCAAGGTTCATGATTTATCTACAAATTAATTTTCTGTAAATGAATTCCCTATAAATTGTTAGTAGTTTCACCAAAGACAGATTTCCCCCTCTAAACTTCTCAGATGGTCTCCTTTTACGACATTAAGATTATCCATTATTTCACTTCAAAGCAAAGGTTAGAGAAAAGTTCAACGCTGCGTTGCAATACCCAAACAGACCATACTACGTAGTATACTAGAAAAAGATTTAGTAGGTCCCAATACCTAATATACTGTATGTACGCATGTCAAATGCAGCATGCTTTTATGGCTATTCTGACCTACAATCCTTTGCGCAGCAGATATATGAGCAAGAGGATCAAAGTTTAAGGCGCCATGTTAGGACATGTAAGGGCAGCTGCAGTACGTACTAATAGTAAAAAGAAAAAAGATTTGGAACGCACCTCATGACCCCTCAGATTAACCTTGTGACCCTCTGGAAGGGACCTGACCCTTAGGTTGGGAACCACCTGACCTGCCTGTATATAAAGTAGTAAAAACTAGCTCGGCCGCGACCAACTACGACGGTGAAATGCTGCTTACACATTGATGCATCAGTATTAACAATAATCTATTAATGTCAGACAAATATGTCTGTCATGAGTACTTTTGCTTTTGATACTTTAAGTACATCTTGTTTTCTTAAAATGCCGGACTTTTTCTTGTAGTATTTTCACACGGTGGTACAGGGACTTTCAATAAAGGATTTGAATTGTTCTTACACCTCAGACAATGAACTAAATGCTATTTGTTGAGAACAAAGTGGATTACCTGATCGTACATCCTACGTATGGATGATAATGTGGCTTTGTGATTACATTTGGAGAACAACTGGCACTGATTATTTCAATCAGAATGACTACATAGTCTTTGAATATGAAATAAGCCGAACATCGCCTCACTATCAGCCAATCAGCAATAGCGGGCCCTTTACCCTTCTAGCGGGCGAGTACGAGAGTGACTTTGACGACAAGCGAGGTTGGTTCATTCAATTATTGTGTCCCGATGATAAAATGGGAGCAACATAATGGCTTGATTAATTTCCTTATCACGGTGAGCACAAAGAGTAATTACAACCAAATCCACCGCTTGGTGAACCACACATCAATCAAATTAAAGCAGTCTCCACTCAGCAGCAATCACTTCCACACAGAACACACGAGTCGATTGGATCAGACCTCCGCCTCCAGCCAGGGAAGTGTTTACCTAAGAACTGTAACTCCATTCAAAGGTCACTCAGGGTGATTAGAAAGCTCCGAACATGTCGGATATCTTAATAGAAATTGCACACGCAAAATTATAATGCCAGTGTGAGGGAGGCTGTGCAGGACCTCAGTGAATTTATTTGCCTGAAGCAATCATTTAAAGCTCGCGACACTCTTGACGACAGGCCGCTTCTCACCAGCAGGAAAACTGTGTAAATATGATCAAATGTCAACGCATAATATTGCATGAGCAACTCCATGACCTCCTCACACATTCACGGCCACTTCCCACACACACGTATTCACCATGCTAATTTCCTAACTATTACATGACTGCATTGATTGTGTCCAGTTGAGTTTGCTTTAATAATGTGCACAGGGGCTTACTGCCTCTGTTCTCGTCACCGTTATTGTCAGTCACCGAGTGTGATTGGGATCGATATAGGAAGAAAACTGTGACCTCTAACATGGCATAACATAACATGAGTGTGCATTCGGACACTGGCAAGACTTTTGAAGAAGTTTCAAGATTTGAAATAAACGTTCTGTGTGAGAGAAAGATAAGAAATCCCTGCTTGATTATTTAACAGATGCTACGAAGCTGCAGTATGTTCACAAATCTCAGGTGTACATTTGAAAGCCAGAGTGAAAAATAAACAGCCGGTAGGTTATTTAACAACATTTACCACTGTTGCATGATAAAAAAAAATATATATATAATAATAATAATAATAATAATAATAATAACTTCATTTATTATAGCACAATTAAAGCAAATGCTTCACAAATGAGATAAAACCAACATTTGCAAATAAAGGTGCAATCAAGGGACAAATTAACAGATGAAGTTAAAAAGATCAAAGGCAATAAAAGCACTGAATCAAACATTTGAAGAAAATGAAATTCTCAGATAACAGCCTCTGGTGCAAAGTCCCGGCCTCAGATGATCTCAGGCTGGAGTTAGTAAATCAGGAGCCAATCCCATGCATAACCTGATCATTCAAATCTGAAAAATCTATTTCTACAGGCAACTAATGTAAAGATGCTATATTTCTGGATATATGCAATCTTCTCTCAGATCCTAGCGTAGCAGTAATCTAATCAGGATGTGATATGTGCATGGGGTACAGACTACGTGCCTTTCAGATGAAAAACATTGCATTTTGGCAATGTTCCAAATATGTAGGAAGCAGGTTTGCACAACCGAGCTCACTCCATAATCACAATTCAGAGATTTCTGCAATGAAGCTTTCATGTTTGAAGACAAGACATTTGATATTTGATAATATCTTCTTATTTATTTTAAATTTACTGTAACTGAATAAAGTTGACACCACCAGTTTTTAACTTAAGAGAGACAGACCTGTAGTCTGCTCACTTGAATGATGTTTTTTAAATCAAAGGAGAAGTAGATCAGAGAATCATCTGCGTAACTACTGAAACCAAGATGATGCTTTTTTGAAATATTTGACGTGTGAAAAATAACAAAGGAAAAAACACATTTCCTTGCTCAATGTGTAAACCACGAAACAAGAAATAACAACTTGTATTAGTTGTATTGATACATTAATGTTTTTATTTTAAATGTGACTACTTGTTTTACAAAAAGAGCATGGACACGTCATTTACGGCTACCTGGATAAAAGCGGTATGTGTTGTCTAACGACCTTCTGGCTTTTAAATAAATCACCAGTTATTCATTTTTTGCCAAATTGGATACTTAGCTCTGCAATTTGAATGTAATATAACATGACATGAGAGGCACAAACTGGATGTTGAAGCCAGATATGACATAAATACATACTTCAAAACAGACTCACAAAAGTCAGACCGTTACTCTTTATTAAACGTAACTCCCGACAGTCCCACTAGACAAAAAAATGAATACATTAAAAAAACAGTATTAAAAACAGTAAACATAAAGGTTTTGCTAAAGGTTTCATCAAGTTGTTTGGTAGCAAGCTTTTGAATAAGGCATACAATTTATTTTTGAGACAAAAAAAATAGAAACTTCTTAGAATGTAGTTTTTGCTACTTTAAATAGATAGCCTGGAGGTCTCTTTCCCATGTCTTTAAATACTGCACATAAAAGAATGAGTCCATCATTTGAGGAAAAAAAGCAGATTTGATAAAGTAATAACTTACATACGCTGGAAAAGGCAAATGTTAACACAAAAATAAGTAAAATCAGACCTCCATCTTTACCCCAAGCTCTAGAGCTAAAGTCAGAACATTTAATTAAAATTAAAATAGAGGAAATCGATGTTCCTCTCCAGAGTTATGTAAATGACAAGTGTAACATCGACAGGAGGATGAACCCTTTTGGAAAATAAATTCATTTCTTTAGCCAGTGAATCATAGCCTAAAGGCTTCATTTGACTTGAGCAAACCTGCCGGATTCCATTGGCAGCTCTTTCTATTTGCCTTCTCTCTGTCGAGCTAAAATCAAATCATAGCGCTGGTGCTCAGATTCAAAAGGAGCTGTTAGCGCTGTGGTTCATTATAGAAGCCGCTACAGGCTGAGAGGAGGGGAGACCGTGTAGGAGGGATATCAGGATGTTGAGGAATGTCAACATTTGAATAACGTCTTCATACGACATGCTACTTCTGCACCCAGTGTCTGATTCGAGTAGAAACTGTCTTATTGGATGGTGACATGTCAGAATATGGTCACATGTATGTGTCAGTGGTGTCCTCATGGTCATTTCTTTTTTCCAGAGTGAGCTCATGTCAGAGTAAAGCAGCAGCACTTTCCTGTGAATTAGAGGCTGGAGCCCGGGGCTCTGACAAAGATGGCACCGTTCCCTGTAGCTGCTGCTTTACATTTCATTTCTGCTACAAGCGGCTTTGGCTTGAGAAGCAAAATGTTAGGCGAAGTTTATTCCAGCGTGGAGCACGGAGCCAAGGCCAACGGAGCAATAAGCAGCATTTCAGTTCCAATAGTAGCAAATAAAGGGATTTTCACATGAGCATAAAGACTGCACCCTCAGCAAACAGCAACACGCACAACAAAGCTCGGCTGACTCTTGATTAGACCGTAAAATGTGAATGCCAACACTGTGCTGCTGCCATCATCATCACGCTGTCATCATCATCATCACCGTTATGCCCTTTGTGGTCAAAATCAACGACGCTATTTCAGAAGCATTTAGAAGAGGAATAACTCTGGCGTCACATGGTCCTCTTAGTCCAGATTGTTAACATCTAAACTGGTAGTGTTTTTCCTCTTTCACGCATCATAAACCTTACGTGTGCATCAATTACTTCCATCCAAATCGAGTTAGAAGTGATTAGAGGGTTCTTTGTGTGGAGGCGGAGGGAGGGAAGCGGGCATAGTTGGGTTTAATTAGCAGCTTGTGGGGCGCACTTCCTCATTGCACTTCTTCCTGTATGAAGGAGATTACTGAAGAGCCTTCTGCAGATGCTAATGTAGCTAATGTATGTGGAGTGCAGCGAGCAATAATCATCACACCCCGTGTTTAATTAGCACGACTATGACACCAGAGATGAACAACTCGCCAGGAGGAAGCTGATGAGGAAAAAACGTGTGGATGATTGGCAGAAGGTTTTCCTGCAGAGTTTAACCAAAGAAGAAGACAAGAAAGAGTCGATCCTTTCAAAAGCAAAGTTGGACCAGTGAAATGGGCCCGAAAGTCTATGCTGTGAAAGGGTTATTTTTCCCAATGAATTCTAATTTGCTCACTCAAACAGCAGCTGACAGATGGGTTTGGGATTGGACATTTCAGTTGCTCCATTTTGGATGAGAGCTTTGGGCTTGTGTGAAGATTCTTTTTCTTTTTTTCGAGAGACGAAACAAACATTATAAACTTTTGCAGCACACCTCTCCCAATTAATAGAGATCACAGACAGAAAATGAAACTGCCATCTGGCTGAACTAAATCAGCCAATTAAACAAGTGATATTTACCAGCAACTGCAAATAAAGCTGTATATAACTTTTCCCCATGACACTGAAGCTAATTTAGAATCTGCTTTGACAGACAAGCAGCCATTGCTCTGTGCATTAAGGACCATCTCAACCGCCTTTTCCCACTTCTGCCTCTAATTACCCACCATCACGCTTCCTTGTTGTTGCTCTATGCCTGGGAACAATTCATAGCAATAACTTAAGGGTTTGTCCACACACCTGTCCACACATGACCCCGATGGGGGAACACATTAGGACTCTATACTTTGCTGTTTCAATCTTCCACCCTGCCTTAATGAGCAGCTGGAGTTCAACACTAATTTGTGTCAGTAAACATATCAGGTTTGCAGCCGGCCATGACAGGCGGAATGAAACTCAATGGGCCAATCGAAACGTCGGTGGAGGTGAGAGAGTGAGGGAACTCCTGACAAGAGCTAGATATACGCTGGTAATTAGAGAACGGGCTCAGGATGGACCAATATGTTCCCTTACTTTCGACTTTCCATCTCTCTTTATTTTTCTTCAACCTCATCCTCGGCTGTGACGCCCTCTCCTATGCAAAATAGCTATGTGAATTATTCACAAAGGCCCGCCTATGAGCATGTTCCACAGTTTATATTTCCTCATTAAATAATCAATGTCAGTAGATGAGAAAGTGGCCCAGAATTCAGAATTCAGAATAAAGATGATTTCCCCCCCTTCCTGTTGATTAGTGTGCCCTTATGAGAGCAGTGTGCAATCTGTCAAGGAGGGGGTGAGGCTTGAAATGATGTCACAAGAAACATCTGGATTCCTGGATAACACTGTGTTTTCACATTTCTCTTTCATGTCATGTCCACGCTATCCCATATGAATTACAAATAGGCATGTTTATAATAAATTACGTCTCGGCCGGAAAATGGCTAACAGTGAGGTTGATGATTGGATTCAAGGAATTCAATTTATTCTAAATTATACCTGAAATTGAGTTGGCTGCCTTCAGTAGAGAAATATAAGTTAACTTTTTTTAAACCAAGAAAATTGCTCAGGACACTATTTTTTAGTGTAGAAAAGCACTAAAAAACTAAATTTAAACATCACTGAGATTAACACTGAATCTGCACAACGTAACACATGAATAGCATCACAAACCTGTCCTTTTCCCCCTCGCCTGAGCTCATTACTGGTTTTACACTATGCACTTGGTCTTATCATGCTGCTTTTGGCGTGGAGACGTGAACAGGTAAACTATCCCCATGATCCTTCATGCTCTCATCCCTGCCACCTACCAGGTGTGCCGCACGGGCAGATGGAGGCGCAGCGTCCGACTGAGCCAGCAGATCTACCACTATTTTGATGCTATAAATGTACCTTGATGGATGGCATCATATGCAATCTCCAGCCAACTAACTCCCCACTGTCTTCATATGTTTGTATCAGACCTCAAGGCTTGTTCGTCTTTGTTTCTGTGTTGCTTTAACCTTCTGTCTCTGTCTATTTGAGTCTCATCCAAGAAGCTGAGTCTTGGTTTTGCGAGTAGAGCTCCACAGTCCCGTGATACCCGCTGTCTGTAGTGTATCACAGCCAGGACCTCCTCCCACGTCTGCTGCTACACCCTGTGGGCTGTTACGGGCCACGGGTGCCATATCCTCAGCGTAATCTCTATTTCTCCATCATTCCTTTCTGTTCACTTGACTGCATTCTTTGTCCCTCACATTGTCTCTATCTCTGTCGTATATCTTCACTCATACCTCACCTCATTCCAGTTTCCTTCCAGAAACCATTTTAAATGTTGTCTGTTGCAGTAAACTCACACTACTCTTTGCATCATCTGTATTACTTCCAAACACCACCACCATGTCCTATTTATCATACACAACCAAGCGACAACCTCCAGGGCTGAAAAGTGAAGCCAATGCAGAAGTGCCTTAAATGTGCATTATTTCAAATAGCCAGCAGGCTTAAAGACAATAAAGCAGGGTATTCTCAAAATACCAAACTCCAGGCTTCAAAACTGAGTCCACAAACCAATAGGTGACGTCACAGTGACTACGTCCACTTCCTATATACAGTCTATGTTCACAACACCATTTGAAGGCAATGATCCACTGCTGACAGACTTTTAGACAATAAGTATTACCACGCTGCCCACTCTTCATGAATGTATGTATATGTACATTATATGTGTGTAGGAATGTGTGCAGGCGCCGTACACAAGAATGACATATCACTGTTGGCTCTTGAGGAGACATTACATTAGCTATGCAAGCTGGTATTCATATCTAAAATAATCATCTTAATAGAGCAGGGCATGCAGAATGTGACGACTACAGAGAGCAATCAAGACCCCCGCTGACTTCCCCTTCCTCCACCCACCTCTTCCCCCTCGAAGCTAATCAGCGTGGGTGCTGCTGGCTGTTAGCTAGACCTGATCTGATTTTGAGACAGAAACGCTAACACTAACGCTGTAAGCCTTTGAAAGATAAACAGAGCAGTCTCCACAATATTCTTTAATCAGAGGTGGCATGGTGATCTTTATATGCAACATAGACCCTTTGTTGCAAAAAATCGGCCCATCTTTGACAGCTGCAACAGAACAAGACTATTGGCTATGATAAAGTTCACCTGAACCTTGGCCGTGGATCAGGCAAGCAAGTTATAATGTTGTGTGTTATGGAAATAAATGGAGATATTTAGCTTCTTAATTGTTAAGATTTTATATATATATATATATATATATATATATATATATATATATATATATATATATATATATATATATATATATATATATATATATATATATGACAGTTTATAGACCAAACTATTAATTGATAAATAATCGTTATTTGCAGCTCTGTGGGCTCATTCAACAGTATCCCACATTTTCAATCACAAGTTTCGGTTTGATTTTCCTCTTTAAAGCCGCACTAGCAGATGTACCAGATGGATTTTTTTACTACCTATCTGGCCTCTCAATTAATTGGGATTTGTGCCGCAGCCTGACATCATGATTAAGGTTGGTGAGACTGGGTTTGCATAACAAGCATGTTTATGCAGGTCTACCATGACATTTGATACACCTCTTCTACACAATATGCATTGTGTTGGCTAGAAGAACTGTACTCCACGGACCACGAACAGAAACTTGCTTATTTTAGAGAAAACTAGCCAAATGTGTAGCCATTTTAATTAAAATTGATTAAAATAAATTAAGATTTTTTAAATTAAAATTACGCTTTGGAGTTAAAACTCTCTAATGTCTTATCTTTCTTCCAGAACATGTAATATATGGATGAAAAGGAACAAGTCTCTGTGTAAAAGAGCTTAATTAACATTTTAAACATGGCATATTTTCTTTTTTTGTAAATACCTTTTCACGCCTAAAATGTTCTGTCAGTGTTTAACAATGTATCTCTTTCAGCAGAATATTTAGGCAAATACTCCAATTATGCTATCTCATCATTTTAAATTCAATTCCAGTCTTTGGAAAACATGCCAGTGCAGTAAATCCTGTACGCCTCACTGTTAACAATAACAAAACAAGACTTTCACATCATCATGAAAGCAAACAAGGACACACAGTAGTTTTAATCTATGCTAAAACAATAATGTTCCACAACACAGCCCTACTTCCTCCCTGGAGGATTTCTAACCCTTCCTGGTGTTGGCTGGAGGTCACTTCGCTCCATGTTGGTACACATAATTATCATTTCCCTACGGGGGAACAGGTGATCAATGAGAGAGTGACCTTCCCCTCCGTACGCACCTCCTTCAAAGTCGGATAATAAATTGGTTCATCTCACCTCCCCTACCGTCCATGTTATTTAGAGGGCTATCCGAGGGAGTCCATTACCTTTTTATGGAAAGGAGGTTCATTCAATTTGCTGGCGACCCAATAAGAAGTTATGTATGGATGCACGGAGAGGGGCTCAAGGGCAAGTGAATTATTCCATTATCTTTAACGTGTGGGAAGGCCAACGCCGTGAAGGTCCTGCGGGGATTTATTTAGCTATGTAACCTCTGTTCCTCAAGAGGAAACAATGAGAGTAAATAAAAAGTCACAAATAGGCTCCTGCATGCTTATTCATGGATATTATTTTAAGAATGCATTTACCTTTAAAAAAAAGTGTAATTGTATTTCTTTCAATGCAATTTCCGTGGGTGAGCTTCAGATTAGATTTTTACATTACTATTATTATCAAAAATTTTTATTTGACATGCTTATTGCATCTTATTTTATAGCTGTTGTACAAATTTGGTTTTATAATTTACTTTTGTGTTGACTTTTTAAAACATTGGTACACATATGTGTTGTCTTACCGCCTGTTTATTGTGCTGAAAATAAAAAGCTAACATTTTGTCTAATGACATGTTTGTGCAGTCATGTCAATGTACAGTAACCTGCACCAGAAAACCTTCTTTATTTTCTCTTTATTTCAGGTCGGAGGCCGATGTGACAAACATAAAACTCTAATGGCATTTGATTGAAAAGCATCACAGCCACATGGCTTGAAATGAGTTGCTTAATTAAAGAGTCTTTTTATATTTGGCTTAAACCTTATTAAAGGATAATCCCCCTTTAAAGTCAAAGGTGGTATTTAAAGGATTTAATATGTAGTGAAGTCAGGCGGCACGTACTGTAGTAATGTGGACATAATGAGTGGTGTGAACTGTAAAGTCAAATGCACATTATGGACTTGTGTTGCTGTGTAGTTTTGGTGTATTTTGTATAGAACCTAAATAAATGTAGATTGTAGGGTTCACAGCTGTCTCGCCATTTCAACTCATGGAACTAAGGTTTTATGCAAGAATTACTCAGTGTTTTCACAAATTACACATCTATCCTTGAACACAATAATACCCTTGCCCTGATACACCATGTACCCATGGAGCAAACAAAGCCATTATATTCAGGAGTGTTAAACAAATGCAACGGTAAGAAGTTTGAGATTCAAACTTTAATCTGTGTCATAGACTGCAGCCAATCAGGGACATTCAAACTTTAACTGGTGTTAAACACAGGAGCCTCAGAAATGTGAAACAATTTGCACTCTTAAGTGATCCAACAATAAACAAGCACAAAGAAACAAGTCTGAGGCGCTGGTGTTAGCTCTGCAGGTGTTAGCTCTGCAGGTGTTAGCTCTGATGGTGTTAGCTCTGCTGGTGTTAGCTCTGCTATAACGTTAGCTCTGCTGGTGTTAGCTCTGCTGGTGTTAGCTCTGCTGGTGTTAGCTCTGCTGATGTTAGCTCTGCTGGTGTTAGCTCTGCTGGTGTTAGCTCTGCTGGTGTTAGCTCTGCTGGTGTTAGCTCTGCTATAACGTTAGCTCTGCTGGTGTTAGCTCTGCTGGTGTTAGCTCTGCTGGTGTTAGCTCTGCTGGTGTTAGCTCTGCAGGTGTTAGCTCTGCAGGTGTTAGCTCTGATGGTGTTAGCTCTGCTGGTGTTAGCTCTGCTGGTGTTAGCTCTGCTGGTGTTAGCTCTGCTATAACGTTAGCTCTGCTGGTGTTAGCTCTGCTGGTGTTAGCTCTGCTGGTGTTAGCTCTGCTGGTGTTAGTTCTGCTATAACGTTAGCTCTGCTGGTGTTAGCTCTGCTGGTGTTAGATCTGCTGGTGTTAGCTCTGCTGGTGTTAGCTCTGCTGATGTTAGCTCTGCTGGTGTTAGTTCTGCTATAACGTTAGCTCTGCTGGTGTTAGCTCTGCTGGTGTTAGCTCTGCTGGTGTTAGCTCTGCTGGTGTTAGCTCTACTGGTGTTAGCTCTGCTGGTGTTAGCTCTGCTGGTGTTAGCTCTGCTATAACTTTATCGCTCAGCAAAATACAAATAAAAGTCTAAAAACACACAATGTTAACTTTATTCAAACGCACTCGACTCGTCCTTTGAGCTTGTGCAGTTTGGCATGTTTCGTGCTGTAATGCAGCTCGAGAGCCTTTTTCATGACCGCAAGCGTGTCCACACAAACACTGGCCTTTTACTTCCACAAAGAAATAATCGTTCGTCCATTTCTCCTGGAACATTCCGCATCCACCTTTCTCTGTTTTACACTCGGCATGCTGCGTTCGCTGATGTCAATGATCATCTTGTTTAATATTGAAGTTTTTGACATGACATGACCACGTGATGACACGCAGTGTTTCCCCTATCATTGTCTTGGCAGGGGGCTGCGCCCTGAAATTCAAGGTGTTTTTTTTCTTTCTTTCTCGAATTAAAAAATGTATTTATTTATTCACAACTCACTTTTCACATTCACAGGTCTCTTTTATTAAATAAACTAAACGCCTATGCTATTGATCTAATTTATGAGCACGTTTCAGTTTGTACTGACTACTTTGCGTGTTCACATTCTCTCCTTCGCTCCGTTTTGCAAAGGGCGGGGCTTCGCAGCTGACACACACACACACGTGCGCACACACCTACACGTGCGCACAGAGCTGGATTTATCGGGAGATAAGATTTGTAGGGAGAAAGTGAAGAAATGAGCGAATAAAGGAAAAAGAAGCTCTGCACTAAAGACACTTTTATCTAAAGTGTCATAATGTTAAGATTTTGGCCTTTATTTATTTGATTTGTTTGCTGTGGTTTTGTGTTAAGTTGTTCGTTTAAAGGTTTGATTAAAATGCTAAACAATAGTAACTGTGTATTTTTTTTTTAACAAAAATAATGCATAAAAATAAGGCTTTTATGAAAACATGCTTCTTCTCTTTTGTCCTGGGTTGAAAGTGCCCCTCTGACAAAACACTTGGCCTCAGCCAGGCCCCCCTAGTGATATTGGTCTAGAACCGCCACTGCCACTCTCATATCTGTCCGGTACATATGAAACTGCAGACAGCAGCCGGTTACATTAGCTTAGCTTAAAAACTGGAGATGGAGGGAAACCGCTAGTATAACTGGGTTCAAGGGCAACAAAATCCAGCAACTCTAAAGTGTATTAAATAACATGTTGTATCGTTGTTGTGTGAAGACTAGTCACGATCAGGTAACATTCACAAACTTGTTAGCTCTGGCATTAAGTTCATGACCAAATGGTCAATGCAGTAATTGTCAAGGTGAAGACAGATTTCATCAATGCATCAGAGTATGCAGTGTGTAGACACACTGAGCATATTGAATCCTGGTCTATTTTTGAGAGCTCTCTGAAAAGCATCACTGCTTCATAACATAGGTAAACAGGCGTAATATTATAAATTGCATATTTCATATAGTTTTCCACTGTGAGGGACACATTGGGAAATAAGATATGTTCAAGAATAAAACCCTTAAGGCATGTATGAGGCATTTGGTGCAGAGCCTGTCAGCTGCTTTGAATGTCGTCAGCATCTTGACAGCATGTTTTTGTCATTTTGCTGGCAAACGCAGCCCTTCTCTGAGTGAACATGAAGAGCAGCGGCGACTGAGAAGTGTGTAGATATATGTAAACCTTGAATCTCCACAGAACCCCTACAAGCAGGAACTAATAGCGAGGGAAGGGGCGAAGTTAAAGGGACTCAGGAGTAAGAAGTCCACTCTCTGTTCTCAGGGGAACTGGAGGAGACAGAGAAGGTGAGGCGGATCCTGCAGTGTTTTGAGCGGAAGCAGATTATCAAAAAGAGAAGAGGCCTAATGAAAAGTGACTTGGCCTAAGCCTTATTCACATGGGGCGACTAGTGTTCAGTATAGTGAGAACTATATGCAATTAATAAACAACCTTGTCAACCTCTGTGTCCTTTACTACACACATCTAAATATGTAAGTAGTGATTTAGGGTAGAAAAACTACTGTAGTAAAAAGTGCTAGAATAAGTTTTTTAGATTTGTTTTTTCTCCTTGAATGTGTACATTTTACAAATATTGACTTATTTAGACTTCTATAAGACCATTTTTATGTAAGTGCCAGTTTCAAACCTAGTGAGACTTTGCATTTAACCATTTTGAATGGAGGGATGTGCTGCTCTAATGAGGTTCCCCATCACGCCACCGTACTGCTGCCACATCTTCTCCCTGTCATGCGCTCTTGTAAAAACCCAGTTTCAAACCCAGTTGCATGTATACATTGTTAAGAAATCAGATGTATCCAGCAGACATCTTGCAATGTTAACAAGGCTTCTCTACATGCGTCATGCGTCACCTTCACGGTGATCCTGGATTTGGCGGAGATCCTGTGCGACAACAGAACACAGACAGGTATATACATTTGACTATAGTTCATAGAACTTCCCAATAAATAGTGAATACATCATAATAAAACGTAACATTATCCTCGATCTTAAATAGATCGCAAGATATCGATAGCTTGCTAGCGAGCTTGGTTTCCTTGAATTGTTATGAACCCGACTAGTTGTCCGCAAATTGCTCGATCGCTAAATATTCAATTATTTCTCTACTTGGACACATCGACGTCTGTAAAGCTTGATAACTTGATTCTTTCTCGAAGTTTCTACGGTTGAGGTTCTATCGTTGTGTCTGATGTCAAACGTCATATATTACGAGCTGTATATAAAGCATTAGCTATTAGCTAACAAACAGACCAGAGGACAGTGCTGGTTTATAAAGTATAGTCTGTATACTGACCATCTCACTTATAGTGCTTACGAGCCTGTCGTCAAACAAAGGCATATAAATAGTATGAAATTAAGAAGACGTTAATATGGGGCTTTTTTTATGGATATTGCATATTGTGTACATGTCCTTACCACTCTTCTTTTGTACATTTAGGTGTACATGTGAAAACTGTATTATGGAAGCAATTGAAGAGCTGCTGCCAAGAAAAGGATGTCATGGAGGAACTCATCTGTTATGCAGGTTATGTTTGCACATGGTGCAAACATAACCTGCATAACAGATCACCCAGGATTCAAATCAAAGTGTCTGGATGTTTGGGTGTTGCAGACAGCCTACCAAAGGTATTCGAAGAGAGACAGACAACAAGCAGGTGATCAGCTACGTAATGAGTAAGTTACTTGTGTTCACAAATGTGTAGAGCTCAGAAACTTTGATGTATTTTTGGGGAGTCGAATGGTCACTCTGGCAAAGTTACAGAATACATAGATAAATAAGCAAATATGGTTGAAGTGATTACCATTGACATGTATTATCTTGTATGTTACAGAATGTATCTCTATATGGCATACCGCCAGCTAGTGAGATTCTGCTGGGAATACTTGGTAAGAACCACAGAATGCCATCATGTGCCATTCAAAAGATCTGTGCTACGTTTCCATCTGACAACTACACGTCGTTCAAGTATCAGCACTTTATTAGAGTCAGTAACAAAACACGCAACATTTTATCATCTTTTGGCCACACAAAGCTAGATTTGGAGACGACCCCACATCCCCATACAACACATAACTTCACAATTATCCTTGACGATCGATTGTTGTCCGTTCTTTCCCGTAATAATTGACAGCAGTCTTTGCTGGACGCTTCAACGCAGACGAACACTGGCGGCGGCTGTAACGCAGACGAACAGTGGCGGCGGCTGTATTCTACTTGTGACGTCATCGCCCGAACATTGCCGAAGTGGATGCTCTCGGCGCAGCGATCGATTGTTGTTAGCGGAAGTCATTTTTATGCTGTTATGATCGTGATTTATTACGAATACATCAATATTAAAAATATATATATGGCACATTTTACAATAGATATGCAACCTATATCATATACCAAGCCCAATAACACTGACGAAATATCATTTTGTAGGCCCTTTAAAGCATTGCCTTCGTTATGTTGCTAAAAAAAGAACATTATTTGATCTCCCAACACTTATTTGTTGTTGCAAATTAGAAGCCTATAAATGTAATGTCAAGGAGATAGAGATGGAAGAGATTAAAAGGAGAAAAATACTGCAGAATTTGATTTACAGTGGATTGGTATTATCAAGGGACTGCTGTTTTTCTTTGAAATACAGTCAGGAATATGCCCTCAAACTTTAACTTTACAAATTATAAACCAAATCACTATAAATCTTTGAAATTATTGCAAAGCCATCTCACATCCCAGAGCAATATTGGTCCTGTGGGAATAGGGAACGGGGCTTCAGGCCAGGATTAGAGCTGATAGCACAGGCGGTCATCCACAATGATGACCTGAGGGCTAAGACGGTACGTTACTAACCGGCTTTTAAACTTGACTCCTCCAATCTGACGTACCCTAACCTTGGTGGCTGTCAGTCAGGCTGTAAGACTGTCCGCTCACCTCAGAGTTTATGAGAAAAGATAGGGTGTCTGTGCGATTATTCCTCCTTTCCAATACCATATTAGCCCCTAATCTCATGCCTCTCTCGGCCCATTCTCAACAGGATGAAGCGTCGTTAAGGGCAGCGGCAGATGGAGAGGCATGGTGGAGGACTTTTAGGAGTAAATATGTCAATCACTCGACGCGCTAAGAGGTTTTCTTGAAGAGGAGAGTCAACAAGCCGACTCTCTTCCTCTCTAACGTCTCTACATCCAAAGCATTCAGACGTGTTTCTACACCAGACGCCTGCTGCTGGATTCTTAGTATGCAGAGCGAGTTTAAATAAAAGGTTTCTTTATCCACGCACGCACGCACGCTATTTGTTTACGCATATCATCACTTGATAGGCCTAGGCCAAACCCCCCCCTCTGCTGAATATATCAAACAAGATGAGGGCGTCCTGTAGTCAAATTGTAGCCGGCAGCTGGATGTCCACCCCATGATATCATGTAGTGCGCTGTATTCTGCTGCAGTTAGTTCTGAAACAGTATCCAAGTATAGACGATGTAGGTTAATGTGGAAGTTGATTAGATTAGGCAGATGTTCTGCAACCTCAGTGTATGAGGCATTGTGATTATTACAAACCTGGTTCAGATTATTTCTATTTTTTATCTTTGGAGTCTTTGCCAAAGGTTCCCTTGGTGCAATGCAAGAAAAATCAAAAAGTCAAACTTCTAGCACAGCCTTATTAATTTAGCAGTCTTCCTCAGAACTCATTTAGATGAGGACAAAAGGCACTCGTGCATCGCCCTGGTCGGATCAAAGGCAAAATCATTATTCTGAGCCTCCTGCTGTAGTCAGATCTGGTGTTTTATTGAGACTAGATTTCCTTAAACTGTCTTCGGAGTCAAAGAGAGTGCTGAGACAAAGCAATTCTGTTTCTCCAGCAAGGGCACTGCTGAGCCCAAGTTTAAATTGAATGCCCCAAAATAACCGTTTAATTATGTGGCTATCGGAGAGCCTTTCATGTTTTCCAAATGAATCGGGACGAGCATGATAACCAATTCTTTCATCGATGCAAAACTGGAAGAAAAAAGGGGGAAAAGCCTTCGTCGCTTCTCTCAAAAGTGATAGGAAGCCACTGAAATGAGCTCATATGCCAGAGACATTAATTATGTTTCTTATAATTAGGTACAATATCCCCAGATCACCCTGATCCCTGCCAGATAAATTTAATTAGTGGACAAATTAAACGGAACATGCTGTGTCCATATCTTTATAAAGCAGTCCTTCTGAGGCTGCTGGATGTCTCAGTTTCTCCTTTTTTACTGTCAAGGTATAGTCAAAGACCAGTTCCCACCACAGCAGGCGATAAAGTTGTATCGTATAAGAGATTTCATCTCAATGTTGTGATTACTTTTTTTTTCCTGCAGGATTTCAGTATCAAAGCATGAAGCAATAGCAGCATTTCTCAGATATGTATATGACTATATGATTATGAAAGCTGCATTGAGCTGATGGATTACTGGCACTGAATATATAATAGATCAACTCTCCATGATGAAGACTAAAACTGACTTTAAAGTCTGAAAGGTTTATTAAACTTTGATTGCAGGAGGACTAGCCTCGCTGAGGCTGTTGAGCTTTACGCTAACAGAAGCATGGCAACATGCTCACAATGGCAATGCTAACAAACCGATGTATAGCAGGGAGAATGTTCACCATAATAAATGCTAACATTTAATAATTAGCACGAAACACAAAGTGTAGCTGAGGCTGAAGGGAATTATTCATTAGTTTTGCAGATATTTAGGTCATACATGTCAGTGTTGGACAAATTCAAATGTTGACCTGATGATGAGCAAGAAGAATTATAAGGGATGTCCAAAGTTATAAAAAATAATAATTATGAGGGCGACATGAAGGTCAATACCAAATTGACTTTAAATAATTGTTAAGACAACCTCATGGTGGCGCTAGAGGCATGGAATTAAATGATCACCTCTCACCTGCCAAATACCAAATACAGGGTAAATGCTGTGTGTGGTGGGTGAACATTTCTGGTCACCTGCAACCAGATAGGTTTTCCTTATATTAAGAAGTATATTTTCTAAAACAATTAACATAAGCAATTCCTAACTGTCAAAATAGTAAAGGATAAAGTTAAATGATATTTTCCATATTTCTATTGTGTGGTACAACGGACTCAAGTGTTTACAATTATAAAGCTTTCTACGTAGGTTTTAAAAGTGGCAGACAAAAAGATAATGTGGCCGTTAGAAATGTTCAGTGACCTGTTAAAGTGGCAGGTGAGGAAAAAACGTAATTTCAGACCCTGGCTAGAAGAAATGTCAGACGATCACCAAAGTCACGAAGGTTGGTCGTCTGGGAACCGCTACAGTCTGTATAAAATGTTCAAAACAACTCATTCAATAGTTGACTGACTGACTGATAATAATCAATATATGCCCAATTTACCTAACCACTAACTTTTAATAACTAAAAATAAGTACTCATATCAACATTAAATACGACAACAATATACATTGTATAAATAATTCACATAACCTCTCATCATCATCAAACCCTCAAACTACTCCAACAAACTGACAAAACAAAACAGCCACCGAGGGAATCATTCACTTATTTCTGCATCCACTTCCACCGACCACATCTAACATACAGTTTGTGTAACGACTGAGCAGCTCACAAGGCTGTTGCTTCCCTTAATCAAGGAAAGAAATGAGCCGCATCCAGAAACCAACGCAACAGAAACACCAATCTTGTGGTGTTTGTGCAGTGTGCTAATGTCATGTAAAAATGATAATTTTCTGCAATGATTTCCTGTCGTCTTCAAATATTATTCGATTTCATGGTAGACCTATACTTTGCTGAAGTCTTTATAATTTAAGTATAATTGAATTCATGTTTTGTTGCGAGTCATTCTGGGTTGGTACAAGGTTGTGATGGTTAAGATATTCTCTGTTTTTATGACAAAAAAACAACCACTGTGCTTTCAAATCGTCTAAAAGAGGTGATTCCAAGTTCACTAAAAGGATCATATCTCCCATCTCGCCTCAGTGCGATTTGTCCTGACAGAACAGGAGATTTCTACTCGACTTCCTAGCATGTCCCTCTCACTCCGGGAACAGCCACAAACCTGTCAGCTCCATTTGTCCTAATCAGTTCTCAGTAGGATGTGCCGGCTACTGGAATGTCATTTGGAATAACACTCACACATGGAAGTAGCACACTAGGAAGATGAGCCTTTGTACAGCCTTCTGTGCCCTTTGTGCTCAGCTCTCGACCTGCTACACTATCTCTCTTTGACCTTGATGTTGACCTTCACATGGCGGCGTCTTCCACTGCTCACAAGGCGCTTGTTGCTTGGGATACCATGGGACAGGAAGCTCTATAAAGACAGCTGTGCACAGAGGAGAAGAAATGGCAGCAAGAGCTAAAAGCTGAAAATCTTAATCTAAATATCATGAGATTGTGTCACGTTTCTTAAACAGACTTTTATTAGATTGTTTACACCAAACGATGGGTTCAGTGAGTCCAGGTTTTTTTTTTTTTTTTTTTTTTACTTACTGCTGACAAGAGAAGTCTTGTTTCCATATGTGATATTGAGATATTTGGACTCTCTAAGTCCGCCCTGTCAAGACGACTTGCTAATGTTTAACTGTGCCAATCCATTGATCATGGCGATTACATAGAAATTAATTAATTTTGCCACAAAATGTTGCCATTTTTAAATGTGTGACCAAGTCTTTAGATCCACAGCATTCCATTTCAATACCATGCCATTATTCTTCCTGCAGAGTGTAACAGAGCTTCTATCTAAAGAATAATAGCCAACATTGTAAATGTTTAAATTCAAGGCTCTTACATTGCTAAACTAATCCAGCTCGACTTTGTTAAAACAAGCCAATATATAACTAAACAGACTGGATCATTCACAGAACACGTCTCTGTGATAGTAAACTGTAAAGGGTGCTTCACAGTCTGTCTGTGTATCGTTGTTTCATTAAAATATTCCCTGGAGCGGCTATAACTGCACAAATGACTAGTTGTTACATGCTGAGAGTGTCTTAATAATCGGGAGGCACTGGTATTGATCAACAACCCAGTCAACCCCTCAGATATAATCTAGTCATTTTACTGTTAAAAGGCTGTAAAATGTATTTTATCACTTTAAAAAAAAAAAAAGCATGAATCCTGGCCGGTGGGTAGCATTTTAATGCCCGTATAAGAACGGTAAAGCACTAGGCAAAATGGATTAATTATTTATGACTGAATATTGAAAACAGGAATAATAACATAATGAGCCTAAAGTGTTAGATCTACTTAACTGGAATCATAAGAGGTTTAGCGGCATACATTTATAATGTAGACATTTTGTGGCTGTTAGAAATGTTCCTTTTCATTGATTTTTGGCCAAAGCAGATAACAACAAACATTTCTGACTCTCAAATAAGCAGCTGTCTCTGATGCAACTTCACCACAAAGTTTCTCCAGAGCACCAAATACAAAGCAACCTGGCATAAACCTTAAAGGTGTTGCAGTTTTCGCTTGTCATTGCGTGACATTCCGTGTCAAGGAGCGACGGCAGAGGGGGAAAGCGAGTGCGGAGGGAAGGGAGTAATGCTGCAGGCCAATTAATTCCTCCGCTCCCATCTCTGATTGCATTTGTGACATCAACACAACCACAGTTTGCACCCTTACCCCGGCATCAGTTATGCAAATGGTGGCAATTTCACATGAATGGCAGATCGTCTTCCTAAAATGAGAATGGGCAAGAAGCGAAAATGAAAAATGGAGGAGAAAGCTGAGACGTGGGAGCCAGTCAGCCTTGAAATGATTTAATTTAAGCGATGAGGAGTTGACTTTGATAAGTTTGCATTTTAATAATGAATACTATGACCGCTTTAGGGGTCCAGTTACAAAGAAGGAGCACGCTTGGCAAAAAAGGAAAATAAATTAAGACCAGCAAGACTGACAGTCAGTCACTGTAGGACAAAAATCTGTTGTCTGAATGTCCTCTCTCTCTCTGTGTGTGTGTGTGTGTGTGTGTGTGTGTGTGTGTGTGTGTGTGTGTGTGTGTGTGTGTGTGTGTGTGCGCATGTTGATCTATCGTAAATAAGATGCTCCTGGGAGTTTTTTTTGACTCTGGAGTTAAATTGGCTGCCAGGGGAAAATGGTTTAAGCCTATTATGTAGGATTTTTCAGATTTTCCAAAATACCAAACTCTGGGGTGTGTATGCATATTTAATGAGGGCTTTGCAGACTTTAGACTGAAAGGGATTTCAGCCTCCTGTCATTATGAGTGATTGTGCTTTCTCGTGGCATATTCCAGTTAGGATGTGGCAATAACTATCCGTCTACCCCCAAAGCACCACTGATCTTATTACTGATTATGATTTTTTTCAGCTGCTGTATATTCAAATTCTGTCACATTATATAATTTATGCCTTAGCTCTTACAAACTTGGGAGTTCATCACACAGGAGTGCAGGTTTATTGTATTTCTTTATGTAAGAAGGTATAAATAACTTAACAGTTACAGCACGTGTTGTATTTTAAAAGGCACAAACAAAATGAAAATGACATGACAGGTTTCTCAGCGCCTTACAAACAGCTCTGATAACAACTTGTACATTTGCAGCAAGTCCATTTTATTTAATGGAAATGCTGCGTTGAGTGAATTCGCTTGCTGGAGCGAAGTAACATGTGGTAATATGTTGCGTCAAGTTCCACTCTGGTGAACTTTGACATGCAGATTTTTTATCTGTTAAGTTCTCTTCAGCGATATTATTTAGGTGAAAAGACCAAGTGGCAACCTGTGGGTCTAAAAAGTGAAGCCAATGTGGAAGTGCCTTACACTGGCATTTCTCTAATAGCCAGCAGGGGGCGACTTCACTGGTGGCAAAAATAAGTAGGATTTCATAGAAGTCTATGAAAACATTACCTTACTTCTCACTACTTCTTCAACACAGTGTGATGTTCATTATGTAAATTATGTAAATTATGATCCCATTCAGAGTAAAATAGACGATAAAGCTGTGTATGCTTTAGGGCGGGGCTACCTTGTGATTGACAGGTCGCTATCATGGCGTTGTCTGGTTTGGGTGCTCTCTGGGTTTTTGTCTTAGAACTTTAACCATTTCACAGCGTCTATTTAGTTCCTAAAAGTTAATTGTAACATTTTGGTTGATTTGGTTTGGTTAAAAATGTCCTATCCTCTCGTGTCACAAAACAAAATGGTGTCAACCAAGATGCCAAATGTGAGGCTTCAAAACGGTAATCCACAAACCAATGGGTTACGTCACAGTGACTACGTCTACTTCTTATATACAGTCTATGTGTATAAGAATACACTTTTTAAATGACATACTGGGGCTTTAAAGACAAGCAACATCAGCCCATTTTACTTTAAGATGCAAAAGTCTATCTTCCTTGGCATGCTTACAATACACATGACTTTGTTTCTCCTTCAGTGTGGGGCCTTTTTGCTGCAGGCCAGATGACTAGCAGTTAAAGTTGAAAGTTGGTTCATATCTTTTTCATGTCCAGGGACAAGCCCTGGTTTGTGAAGATCTAATAGGTCTTAATGAGCGATCCGTCCCTCTCTCAGCCACGACACTCACAAACAATGAATCGCTCAAAGGAATAGGTCATCTCTTACTGTCTGTAAGATTTACTTCTGTCCATTTCATGTAGAGCACAAAGGAGTGTTCAACTTCTCTCTCATCGTCTTTTATGAGTTTATTCAATGCTGCACATTATGCGCCGATATATAATTCAATTCCCTTTAGCCAAGACTCAAGAAAGGATTTCTATTCATGGGCTGGAATATGATATTCAGTAAAATGTAATAACCTTGGCTGCTCCTGTGTCCTCTAATGGACAATCTCTAAATGTCACTCACAGTCTGCCCTCTCATTTCTTTATTTCCTTTCAACTTTTTTTCCCTTTCAGACAGTTATTACAGTCACTGCTGTTATTTTGATTTCCATAGAACAATTTCTCCTTTTCCTTTCCTATTTTCCTCCTTCACCCTGTTTCTTTCACAAAATACAGAGGCCAATAGCACTCCTACCAATCCACACAACTTTGTACGCATTTCCGTAAGAAACTAAAGGAAAGTTTGTGTTCTTCTGTCTTTTTTTTTTTTTTTTTTGCCTATCCAGTTGAGTCAGCTTTAACCTTGTTGTATACTTGATCTTCAATGTCAAAAAAGTCCACACACTGTTCTTTTGAAGCATTTTTAACATGGCTGAGCAGCAGCCACAGGAAACACAGCTGAAAGTCTAGTGAAGTATCAGAGGCAACATCTGTCCTTATGTGTTACGCACATCCCCAAATAAAGACGAATATCCAGAACATTACACAGCCAAAGCTCATAGAGATAAGAAACCACTAATAAGGTTTGAAAGACTAAAGCTAGAAAAGCTAGTTATCCTTCACAGTTTCTGCAAGAAAAACACAGACCCTCAGAGTCTGTGTCAACCAAACGACTAGATAATATTTGACTTTTTACAGGACAATTCAGTGTCTGAGATGTTTCACGCATTGATTACAATTCCCTGCCCATCTGTTGTATTTATTATGGCAAAGTGTACACTTGGCAAACTGACTAAATGACAAGCACACACCATCACATCTTGTGAACAGGCAAACACAATTTACTATGATAATGGACCTAAATGTCATGAGTCTTTTTAAATGTCAGTGCACTGGATTTTAACATAAAGTAGTGTAAGTGCAAGCAGGTGCAGAACAGATCCATACCGCTGTTCAGTCATAGAAAAAGACCAAAACTTTTAAACAGGGCTTATGTTGTTTTTCTCCCCGTTATGATTATGGAATTAAACTAATTCAAACGTAAAAACGCAAGTTCAGACTAAATGGTTTCACCCCTCTCTACCATTGGAGCAGAAAATGTCTCTTTACAGCACGACAGATTACATTATTGCCTTATGTTTTACTGATGCCGATTCAACATCTACATCATAGCATACATTATTAAAATATATTCTGTTGTCTTAGTGTTGGTGTCAATACTGAAAGTTGGAAAGTAGACTTACTCAACTACTTCAGTACAATTTAGAAGCATCTCAAAGGGAATTATTCTACATGTACACTTCACATTTGGTGTCAAAGTGTTACATGCAAAACGCACGATTAGCTTATAAAATATAACGCATAGCTAAATGTGGAAATAGGTGATAGACAGTAATGTGATGGCATTTCAATTTTTTCTCTCTCTCATTAGTACAAATTAGAATAATATAATATAATAATAATAAGTCATACATCCTTTACACAGTATTTAAAATAAAAGTGTATTGCTGTGCTTGTTTTAATACTTACGTAAGTATTACATACTATCACACTGTAAGGAACTGTTCTTCACACAATATTTTTACTTAATATTGAGTATTAGTATTGTAACTAGTACAATATAATGGACGACTCTTAACGGAGGAGTTTTGAATCAAAAGTTCTTCAGAAAACAATTTGACTGTGTACAAACGATAGTGTATGCCTCAGGAAATGGCAGCTAATCAAAGTTGTACATATGTGAACCAAATAAGTGAGCACTCTAATGACCATTAGGACAGTAGAGGTTACTTACTCATATGAGAACATCCCCAAGGGAAAGTCTCACACCACACTGTTGCACATGAAAATGTGCTACTCAGGATATGAGACTTCACAGCAGCCAGCAGCGGCAGGAGGGAGGCAGTGTGTGGCATTTTCCACACTGAGGTGGACCACAGGCTTGGAGCTGTGATCCCTGAGGGGAAATTTCACAGCAGCTTTGAGCTGATGTTTGAAGGAAAGGGTTAACTCTCAGCGCTTTGCTTTCATCCTCGAAAATGCTGCTGCTGCTGCTGTTCAGCTCTGGAGGAATTATCAGGTTGAACCCTCCTATGGCTCCATATGTGTCAGGCTCCATATGTGCATGCCCATATATGTTGGTATAGGTAGGTACCTGTATATGCAAGCAGTTTGTGCACATCCGGTTGCAATTGTTCCTATGAGGACCAAATATCACAAGACGAGTTCCTCACTTCCTGTACTGTGATGAGGTTTAACGTCCAGGTTAAGGTGCCAGTATACTTGGTGCAAAAATAAAGACAAATAAATACTAGAAGGCTTATCAAGGCCAACTTGTAGGTTTGAAGAATATAAATGTGCCACAGTCTTTGCAGAATCAATATCAGATGTCCTTTCTTGTAACAAAGTGTCTTTGAATAGATGTTTTAGTCAATTGTTTTTGATTCAGCTCTTAAATTTAATAATCAAAATGTCTTGCTGAACAAATGAAAGGTTGTGTGCGTCTTTATGATGGATTCAAACTGTTCCCAAAGTCTCACATTTTCCTAAGCTGTCTTTGCACTCTGTCACTCTTGCACCTTTGCTGCTGCTGTTGTTATTCTGAGTTTATGTCATTTCTATTCATGTTCCTTCGAGATTACAGCCACCTTTTGATATAGTTTTTATGCTGCATGGTGCGTAAAACAATAAACATCATGAAGAACTGCACACAGATTTGTATGAATTCATGTGTTGCTTCTATTAAGGCATGTTCCCCTTCACTGCTAGCATGTTGATGCCTTTAGGGGTTTTGATGCACTCAACCGTTGAATACAGTAATAATAATAATAATGCATATTTATAAATATATACACACATCTTATATACATAGTCAGTATATCATGTGTATGCACAGAAGGATTCAGAGCAGCTCCATCCTTTGATGCATAACCCCAAGCAAGCACACAATATTACATATTTTCATGAAGTGTGTGTATGACAACAAAAAGGAAAAAGATTGGAGTTATTAAAATATCAAAGAGTTTTTTTAGCTCTCTTATTCACAGACTTGCAGCATTTTGTAACCCATCATGCTGAGGCTATATCGAGCATCTATCACAAGCTAGCAGTGAAGAGCAACATGTCGTCTCCCAGAATCAATGGTCTCATTAAAGCTCAAATTATTTCTCAGAGTAGCAGGTGATTGACATTTGGAAATGAGCTTTAAAAGACAGAAATATCACCTCTTACATTAAGACAAAAATAAGATCACGGCAAAGAGAACTTTACATTTTTAGCTTTTTATTCTTTTTTTGCAGCAGTACTTGGAAGAGATTAGATTTGGTGCAATAGTACCCTACAGGAATAAGGATGGCCGCAGTGTTTCTAATTAGAAAGGAAGAAGCAATCCGACTGGCTGGCCTCTGCAGGTCGACTTTGTAGTAAACTACATAACAGCATCCCTTGATTTCCACTAAAAAACAGCTTAAAGTATTTATGATAGCCTGTCTGGTGAGTTTAAGTGATGTAGAGAAAATGATGTTCTTCTTTTACTCATCAAGACTACGTAATAAAACACATACTGCTCCATTAAAGAAGAAATAACACATTCTTCTTCTTACAAATGAAAAGTTCAATTACTACGCAATAAAACTCTTTCAATACAATACACTCAGTGGTTCTGCATCTACTGCTTTACTTGGTCTTGCATGACCAGTAGCTTAAGGCGGCTTTTGTTATTTGACGATAAAAAATGTTACGTAAATGTTGGTGTATGATGGACATTACTGAATCAGTTCACTTTACGACTCTTCTCTATGTGCAGAAAGAAAAGTTTGGGTTTTTAAAAGTTGGTAACCTCCCCTAAATAGTGCATCCCGGTCTGTTATTAAAAGTTTTGAAATCTTTGAAATAGTTGTTATTTTAGCTGAGCAATTCAGTGTTTTCTGGGAAATGTGGGATGTTCTATGTACACATCTTAGTACTTTCAAACCCCGTTGGACAAACTCAAACATGCTTGATCTTTAAGCTATAAACAACTCTTTCTCTCTTTGTTACTTAAAAGCTGATGTTTTCAGACGAGGTCTTCACCCAAACAACAAATTAGCATCACACTGTCCAACAGCACCATCCTTCTGTTGTTAACTTAATGTTGAATTGCATATTAGTAATGTCATCCAATCGTGTTTTGGCATTTAAAAAACATTGCCAAAATCATTTCATTTCACAACTTCAGAGACACTAAATCCATCATGCATACTTTTATTTTAGTATCTAATGGTTAAATTATTGTAATGTTCTCATCTTATATTAAAAGGAATAAATCAATTGCAGCAGATAAACTACAAACAAGAACCAAGAAAAGAGAACATATTACTCCTCTTTTAAAGTCTCCACATAGGCGACTAGTTTGCACCGCGTATGTTTGTATGTATGAATTGATTAAAAATGTTTATGGTTTACTTATTCATATATGGATTTTGTATGCGTATTTTTACTTATTTCTTTGTAAAACACTGGTTTTGATAAGCTCTTCATTAATAAACTTCAATATTAGGATATTAATATTATTATCATCTCGGTTGTCTTCAATGCCTCCGAATGCACAACATGCTATGACTGCGTCTCAAGTGTTAATCATGAGACACTGATTTGATTTAAATGGTTTAGCCATGCAGAAATGAATGCTAAATATAAACCAACTCCACCAAATTAGCATCTCTGTTATAGCTCCTATTCCGGTGACATACAAAAAGGCATCCTGCTGGAAAGCACACTAACGGTGTAGAAAGTGTTAAGACACAGACACTGGTTTGATGGAAATGGATTAGCTACGTGGGAATCAATATTAAATGTGAATCCATTGTGGTGATGAGTCCGATTCCTGCCTGGGGAGGAGGTATTATTTCCGACTCTTTTGTCACCATGCCTCAGCAGCTGCATCCAGTGTGTTCTGAGTAATATGACACAGACACAGTGAGGGAGAGTTTACGCACACTGAGAAGATACTGAGAGAAGGAAGGAGAGAGATACTAATGTGAGGAGAGGGAGAGAAGTCGCGTAAAGATACTCAGCGATGAAGAGAGCAGAAGTGCAGACAGGGAGATATATAACGGCAGACAAACTCCTTGTCCGTCACTAAATCATGCGTGTCATTCAAGCAGAAACAACAAAAGAGAGTTGCTTCGTCCCAGAGGGAGCTCGGACTGCTACTCCTTGAAGTTTTTGAGACTCTATATCCTCTATTCATTTATTCCCACTCTCAGAACATTTTATGTCTGTATTTCTGTGTAAGTGGGGACAATTTCCAGCAAGAGGAGGTCACCTTAGAAATTCAAACCAAAGACAAAACTTTTTTTTTTACATCTTGGGAAAAAAGTTATTCTGATGTGATAAGGAACACTAACGGTCAGACAATCAGAACAGGTTGTAAACAAACCTCCATGTTGGCCAGAGAGATAGTGAACAGTAACATGATCAGCTAAACAAGTTTTACAAGTTCAACTATGAAACCTGCCATACATGCTAACGTTGGGTACTCACAGCATTCCTGGTCAATGGGGGACAATACATTTGCAAAGTGACAAATACTACAATACCCATGAGCCTCAGTGGCCTTTGTTGTACCAGAGTTGCCAAATTCATCAAATATGGACCCATCAATTCTAGGCTCTCTTTAGTTTTCTATTTACATGCTGCCTTTGGCCACATATTCTTAAGTGTATGCTGATAACATACAGCCGTATGCCCTCATACCTGGGGAGACTGTAGATACAGCCCGAATCCTCAGCTGTCTTTCTGACCGCAAGAGCTGGAAGAGCTTTCTGCAAATGCATGAATCAAAATCAGAAGTTCTTTTAATCGTCCCACCTTGTCTGAGAACTCCTCTGCAATCCAAACTGGCTTGTTTATCATCTTATCTAGAAGGAGTCCTCTTGCAATCTAGCGGTTGTGTTTGACTCAAACCTATCATTTTACATACCAAGGTGCTACAATCATGCTTCCTTCAGCTAAGGACAATATCTAAAATCCAATCATTTCTAACTGCTGCAGATCTTGAGAAAGTAACCCATGCCTTTACTTCCTCTCACTTGGAATACTGTAATAATAATCTTTAAATAGAAAAAATCAAATCCCATCATAACCATTCTTGCATCGTCTCCCTGTGGGTTCTTTAGAATGGATTTTGCTTGTACATTTTAAGGTGTTGCAAGGTCAGGCCCCGTTATAGTTGATATGTGAATTCTTTATGAGCCACTGAGATCCTCAGGCAGGGGTCTCCGAGTGGTTCCACCCACTTGCTTTGTTACCCGAGGTGACCAGCCTGCAGTCCCCTCAGCTTTAGAACTTCCTGTCCGAGTATCTCAGGCTGACCCACTCTGTAGCGTCTTTTACATCACTTCTTAAAACTCAGATAGACATTTTAGCTATGTCTGGATCCTCTTTGGATCTTATTTTTCGATGGTCCTTTTGGTTTTACTGTTTTAATTGTTTACTATGTTGGCTTTGTAACTGTGTTTAAAACTATTCCTACATTTTTGAAGAGACCATTTGACTTTATGGCCATTTTTCAGTCTGTAGTTGTTTTGCACTGCATTCTGATCTAAAATGTTCTGGTTATTATGTCCACCCCACTGTATATTCCCACTGGTGCTGTCAGTGTACAAGCCCCTCCAAAACCCTTTTCTTCCTCCTCGTTAAACCAGCATCTGCTGAGGTAAGAGGCCTGAACCCCAAACACACACACACACACACTTGCCCTCCTCCCTTGCATTGCATTCTCTCAAGCCTGCCATCTGCCAGAGTTGGACAAGGCCCCACTAACACGACACACACGCACACACACACACAGCTTACACCCTCATTTCAAACCCTTGCAATTGCTGGGAAACATCTCTAGTACAGATGCACGTGCATGCACACACACACACACACACACACACACACACACACACACACACACACACACACACACACACACACACACACACACACACACACACACACACACACACACACACACACACACACACACACACACACAAAACACACAACACACACCAAAGTTAGCCAGGCTGCATATTTAATGAGGAGCCCCCCATGAACAAAACAGCTTGCAGGGTCATAATGGTTTTGAGCAAAGCCCCAGCCCGCAGCACAGAGCCAGTGAACTCCTCCCCTGCACTGAGTGACTGGCCTGAAGGGGAGGAGACAGGGAGGACAGAGGGAGAACAACAAACTCTAATTACTCCTCTGTGGCTCACGGGCCCCTTCAGCATTTTTATTTCAGGAGCACAGATAGAGAGAAGGAGAACAGAAAGCAAGGGCGAGGACGGTGCAAAGAGAAAAAAGACCCGTGCTGATTGAACATGAAACGTCTCCCTGTGGCTCTCACTCTTCCTCCTCTCCTCTCTCCTTCTGCTTGTTGTACATAATGCCCCCTCACTTTCACTGCAGTTGTTCATCACCCCTCAGTTATCCACAGTGAATAATGATGTTTCCTGTTGGAGAGAAAGAGGCAGAGGAGCGAGCCTAAAGCCATGCATTCTGATGGTCTAAGTATTCCCCAGCCACACTCTGCTCGGGGCAAAATCAACAGCCTGAGCCTCCTCCTGTATTCATATTCTCCGGGTGTTTGTTTGTCGTGTTTTACTCATTATTTACAATCTGTATCACCCAAAAGTCAGTCTGCATTTCCCCGTCCTGCAAATATACAGAGTATATAGAGGTAGGACCAGAGAGGAACAGTGGACGAAAGGAGACGCCGCTGTCGTCTTTGACTAACAGACCCGGGCGAATTAGCAACATTATGTCTGCTCTCTGGGGAAGTTCGGTCTCGACTGCCCCTGCCATGCTGCCATCATCGTCACTGTCACCCGGACGGAGCCCGTGGAGGGGCAAAGCCACTTGAGGAGAGCTTCCTTCCTAGAGAAGCTAAAGCTGAAGAGACAGCTGGGCCCCGATCCAGAGTCTCCGGTTATTTCAAAAGAAGGCTGCTCAGTTCATGGCAGCCTGCCACCTTAAAGCTAATTCTTTAAATGGGTTAATTTGCTCCGTTTCAATTTTTCCCCCCCATATAGATTGGATTCTATCATATGTACCAGATTATGGTTGATTGACAGAAAAATTAGGGCTGCAGTTATTTTGTTAAATTGTCAAATTCTTGCAAATAAAGTGTTATATGATAGTGTCATATCCTACAAGCTAATAAAATCTTTTAAAACCAGGCCATGTGCAGCGGCATTACGGTCCTGCTGTAATAGAACCCATTAAAGACACATTATCTGGTTCAGTGTGTTGCGCCGCCTGTGCCGATGTTGGATGAAATGGGCCATTCTAATCCTCATTAACATAGCTAATTTCACATGAGAGAAAGTTGATAGTGGGTGTCAAAACCATTCAAAGGTCACCCAAGCAAGCTACATCATTGGATATGCAAGTACGCATGCGCAAATGTGTACGTCTGCAATTGTGGTAGTGAATATGCTCTACCTGTTTGAACACTCATTACGTGTTCTGTGTCATTGTCACTGTTGCGTGGTGTTTCACAAGTAGGCACAGCAGGCAGAGCAGTGCATGATACAATGGATAAAGTTGTTAAAGCCAGCAGTTGATTGTTGATCACGCACACTGGAGCAAAGATGGCATAAAAAGAAGGGATGAAGAAGAGAAAGGGCAACGGACAATCATCCTCCCCTCTCCGGCTGTGCTACAGCTAACCTTTAGTCGGAGGGATGAAAGTGGGGGAACAACACATGACATGTTGCTCCTGCAACAGACACTGGCACAAAGCAATGTCACAAGCGGAAAGATGGGACAAGTGTGACATTAGGAGGCAGGAAGATGCTGCCATGTGACCTTTAAAGGGGACAATTAACTATACGTCACACTCTCCATGCCAGCTGTGTTTGGTGCGTCCCACTGCATACAGAAGCGAAGAGAGATCATACAAAGTGGTGATAAATCAACACCAAAGACATATTTTGAGTTTATAGAGACCAAAAGCACTGATTTGCTCGTCAAAATTTGTCACGGTGTCCATTTCAAAGCTAACATGTCTATAGTAATATGCCATCTATACATATAAATATTTACTTTTCCACTGGACAACTAGATGTCTTTTGACCTGTAAATGACCAAACGCACGGTTTTTGGGGCTAGACTGATTTGACGAGTAATGATCGATGCTAGGGAACGTCTTGGCATGTCCCCGCAACAAGGATAATTGACATAAAGAGTGAAGTGGTTCCGACATCAGTACATTTTGAAAAAATGCTGTCAAATAAGCATCAGTGTCCTTCGTTGCAATAACTCCACAACCACAAGCATGTGTTGCAATGGAGCTACTTCCTCAAAAAACAAAAGCTTGACAATCGTTGACAACCCTCACTGAAACACATTTCAACCAGGGGGAAAACACAAGATGTGTTTGTTCTTTGACTGCGATTAGAAAGCAGAGAACTCACTTGGTCACCCTCCTGTGGGCGGTGATGCTGGCCACGATGACGCTCTCCGGTCTCGGGGTGGCCACAGCCTTGAAAGTCCCCCTCCAAAACTTCTCAAAGAGCTGCTTCTCTTCCAGCTGATAGAAGCCGGCAGTGCTGCTCTGCAATCCCAGGGATGGAGAGGGGCCACTGAGGCCGAGCTGGAGCGAACACGGGGGCTGCATTGGTGCTTTCTTGGTTCTCCAAACCAAAAAAATAGAATCTACACACTCATGGAAACACACACCCGCGCTGGTTGTCGCTCAGGAGCTGTCCAAGTACTGAATCAAACTGTGCAAAGTGCAGCGACTGTTTTGCACCGTCCTCTCCTCTCACAGCAGCAGGTCAATGTGTCAGCGCGTCTGTCTGCTCTCAGCTCTTCAGCGGGAGCGTGGGGAGAGGGACAAAAGCTGACCCTCTCCAACTCGAGGCTGGGTATTGTTCTCCCAGATGAGGGAAGGAGGGGTGGGGGAAGATTGTGTTTCTTTCTCTCCGCCTCTCCTTTTCTGTCACATCTGCTGCTTTTTTAGGGACGGGGTCGGGGTCTGGGCTGGGAGTCGGAGCGCTCCTTTTTCTCCCGTGTGCTCCCGTCGGCAGCCTCACACAGAATGAGACATCACTCAAAAGACACGGAGGATGTTTCAGTCCCGCGGAGGGAGAGACCAAATGTTTTTTTCTCGTTGCTGGAGTGCAATGTTTTGGTGTAGAGATGATTGCACGCCCACGCACACCAGCTCAGCGCTGAGCGGGTGTCAAGGCAAGTGTCGCGGCGTGTCTGAGGGCAGACGAGAATGTGCGTTGGAGAGTGTGCGAGTGGAAATCAAGTGAGGAGCTCAGCTGAGAGCGGCTTGTTTTGTGTCTCAGCCTGTGACGTCAAAGTCGGGGGCTGGACGCCGGGGAGGGACACCTTTTGTCATCCTCTCTCTCTCTTTCTCTCTCCCTCGCTCTTTGTGTTACATTTGTTTCACTCTACTATACCCTTGATTAGGTTCACATTTCATCCTGATGTGTGCCTGCATCAGTTTCTCACTTTCTTTCACTCTTTGTTTCCTCCTTCTCTCAGCCCTGTAAATTCACTTTTAAAAACAAATAAAGACGACAGAAGTTTCAAGGTTTTTTTTAAAGGTGTTTTTGTCCTTTGTCAAAATTGGAAGCTGTTGGTTTAATGTTGGTTGGTGCACAATGAGTATACAGAGAGCAGACAAACTCATGTAGACAATAGAACTTCGTGTTTTAAGTCATCACTTCCTAATTTCAGCTACCTCCAGTTATTCTAAACATTATGTCTTCCAGTGAACCTTTCTGTAATGTTTAATAGTGCTGTTCATTCCTGCTTTGCCATGTATTGCCTTGTTTTAATAAACACCATTGTCAAAGACATGTATGTGATGACAACACATCTTTTTACACCCAGCCGTAAAGTTATCAAATACTGAAGGACAACTGTAGAAATAATAGAAACTTCTTCAAATCTACAAATGATCTTCTTGAAAAATGTCCAAAAGTTGAACAACCTTCTCACCCAGTCTCATCAGTAATTTAACATCTTCAGTTTCATGAATAAGTTGTATTTATTGAGTCAGTATTGAATAGGATGGTATTATATTTTAAGGTGCTGCTATCCCCTGAACAGTGTATATTTTATTGATATGTCTACTCCACATATAGTCTACAATATGTTGTAAACTATGTCAGTCTTTCTCTCTTTCTTGTCCCCTTCCCTCACACACTCTCTCAGTGTCTTGCACAAAAGGCTGAGTAAATCAGCATAACAAAAGGCCTGGCTCAGTGAGGACCAGCCGGAGCATGTGGCGGACTCAAACCTCCCCCAGGGGGTTTCATCTTTTCCCTGCCGTCGGATACCTCCTCCTCTCCTCTCCAGTCTGCTTCTACATGACACATGACACGGAGCAACAGCTCAACAAGCTCCTCCCTCCCTCCCTCCCTCCCTCTCCTCCGCTTCACTTTGTCTCTAATGCTGAAGATCATCTGCTGTTTGCCATTGCTGTAACATTTTGGGAGGGATTATTGACGGCTACAGGGATGCCACCCTGTTTAGGTTACAACAAACAGCCAGTGTAATACTTTAAAAGGATAAATACTATTTATAGACTTTTTTGGATTGTTTACACGCAAGAGATTAATATAATAATAAAATATATAATCGCGATCAGGCGTTGGTAGCTTAAAATAATTAGAAATTAATGACTGTAAAAGTAAAGTAAAATATTGTATTTCAGATAAAATTACACATATTTACACCAAAAGATATACAGACAAACACATTTTATTTGTCTGTATAATCTAAATGTATTAACCTAAAATACCTTCAATGAACTGTGGTTTAAAGTAATAATACATTCCAAAGATTGTACACTTAACCTCTTACACCTGCTCTCCTTATTGTTCTCCAGGATCCTCTGCAACTTCTAAACTTCCTTTTAAAAGTCACTCTGGATTAGAGACAAAGAGCAAAGCAGAGATATTTGTAGTGTAGCTTAGACTGTGTGCAAGCCGCTGTGCTAAACCGGTTTTCTTACAGGATTTGAATGCAAAGGTACACATGCATAGAATTAATGTGATTTACCTTAAAATGACACTTTCCATTTAAGAAATAAACCATTAGATTACAGAACATTTATTAAATTAGAAATAATTGCTGTAATTTTGCACAAATAGATGTATGTGTTATTATATATATATATATATATATATATATATATATATATATATATATATTTTATTTTTTTATTTTTTATTTTTTTTAAATAACTTTACAATGTAGGAATTAATATCCCTCCCCGCTAATAGGTATGCATAAAGACATAGTGCCGCACCTCGTCTGGATTAATAATGCATATATTAGCTGATAACATGGAACCTTGATGTATAACTACGGCAGCCACTTAATGATAAGTGGCTGCTTCATCAGTGTACTTTGCATAAAGATGGAGCTGAGGCACTCTCGCATCAAACCAGGGCAGAGACGAGCAGGCCCTGCAAACACAGAGTATGTTTCATTTATGGTGGGGAATATCAAACAGCCGTTTCTGCCATGAGATGAAGACTAGGATATATTGGAGGGCTGTGCCGAGGGCAATGGGGTGGATTTCCTCCTGCTGAGCGTTTTTATGAAGTGCTTTTGCCAGCAGTGGTTTTATATGGAAAGTTGCGCTGAAGGACACAAATACTGTTGTGGAAAAAATCGTTAGAAACTGTGGAGGGACAATCATGTCATGTTTTAGCCTTGGTGTTTAAATGGAGAGAATTGTACCTTGTGAAGTCTTTACATGGAATTATCTACAAACACTAGGAGATACATATTTGGCACTGTACATGTTTGTATGGTAAAGACGTCACATCAATATAACACCAAAAGCTGAAATAATTTCTAAGTGAGCAATCTAGCTCACAAATTAAAGCCTATTACCAAGGCAGCTGATACACAGCAACAGCTAAGCATGAAGGGCATCCATTCAAATCACCGATTAGTTGATTTATTTTATAAGAAGCAGAGGGAATGTATAACATGTTATTGGTGGGGCTCAATGGTTTTGCGCTGTCTGATCTCATGCTGACATTAATTGCAGTTGTTAGCACAGATGGATCCATCTATCTGGACTTTCTGTCATGTCCCGTCAGATTATTTAATGTCATGTATTTATGTTATAGTTTAGTTCATGTTCTGTGTGTAATACCTCTCAGGTCAGGTTATGTTAAGTTACAGTCACGCTTGTCTAGTGTCGTCTTGCACTTCCTGTTTTGAAACTCACCTTTCCCTCTCGTTGCTGGTCACTTAACTTCCTGCCTGAGTGTTTTCCGGCTTCTGTGATCGTCTGCCTCGCCCCTGATTGTTGTCACCTGCAGTGTTTCCCCTACCATTGTCTTGGCAGGGTGCAGCATGGTGCCTGAAATTCAAGGTGTTTTTATAATTTTTTCCTCGCATTTCAAAAGAAATAATATTTTTTTTATTCACAACTCACTTTTCACATTCACAGGTGCTCTTTTATTAAATAAACTAAACGCTTATGCTATTGATCTGATGTATGTGCACGTTTCAGTTTGTACTGTCTACTTTGCGCTTTCGCATTCTCTCCTTCGGCTTCGGTTTTGCGAAGGGCGGGGATCGCAGCTGGCGCACACACCTACACGTGCGCACACACCTACACGTGCGCACACACCTACACGTGCGCGTGCGCACACACCTACACGTGCGCACACACCTACAGAGCGGAAGAAAGGAGAGGGGATAACTAAATGGAAACCGTCCCCTTACCTCCTGTATAAATAGTCCTGTCTCGCCTTGTCTTGTGCCAGTTCGTCTTGTAACTTAATCAAGTGTATGTTTCTTGTTAATGGGATTTTGAATTAAAATATCTTTTTGTTTGAACATCGCTGTTTGAGTCGCGTATTTTGGATCCTGTGTTTTTTTGTTCCGTGGTTCGTAACACTTTCTTTTCAGAAATATATTGCACAAGAAAGGGAAGAGGGAAATAATTCATTCCTCATTACAGTTCAAGTCTATAAACGTTACTTTTAGTGCAACATCTGCCACTGATACATAATTGGTGAAACTTGTGAAAAATAAAATAAAAAATAAAGTTAAGCTAAGCCTCACCATACCTTCAAAACCCTCAGCACTATTTTTCTTTTCATAGCATTGTTCATTTCCACTTTCAGCATGCACACCTCCACATAACTTCAAGAGAAATCAACCGCTGGTATTATCTGGGGATAAGCTGTCACCATGGCGTTCAGGACAGCCAGGCTTACTTAAAAAAAATAAAAATAAAGAAGTTTTGAAGAGATATGATGGTAATAACTTTTTATAGCTCTACTTTTTTTGCTGTAGAGTTTGTGTATGTTAAGTGTGTAGGTGTAAACTTTATAGTTTAAGTCTAATGAGCCCTGAAAACCAAAGACATTTGTGTGAAACTTTCTGTCAATTTGTAGTTTCTGAACATGTGATTCATGTTGTCAAATTCCTGGCTTTTTTTAAAACTTATTTTCACTGGTTTGATCGCAGCAGCTGAACATCTGCGAGTTGAAGTGCTTCCTTAGGAAGTCCAATACAAACACATCTCAACTTAAGCTGTACTTTGCATTACTGCTTGTCTCATCATTCTCTGAGGGCTGAAGATATGACAGATGTCAAAATGGGGAATATTAGATGAAGTAATGTATGAAATGTAAAAAAGGTCCTTCCTGGCACAACATAGATAAAGGATCTCTAGAGACTAGAAAGAGAAAAGTAGAAATGGTACATTCAGTGTGTTCAGAGTTTTGAACAGTATTATTTTTTGTGATGGTCAATATTGAACAGCTTATATACAAGTGTAAGTATAAGTGTGCACATTTAAAAATAATGTTGCAACTGTTAAACGGTAAGAATGATTTAAAAAAAAAAAAACATACTCCACAGCCCACAACTGATCAACAATGGAAAAACATTTTTTATTCCTGTAGTCTTTTTAAAAAAAGACAGCTGAACAGCTTTGAACAGCTTTAATCAATTACTTGTCCACTGTTTATGTGCCACACAGAATTGATGTTCATAAACGGTTTAAATCAATTTCTCAGCCTTCCTGCAGTTGCTCTGCTTATACAAATAAGAAAGCTTGAGCTCAGTGTTGGAAGATTTCAGATATTTTACTGACGTAAACAAAGCAGTGCCATAGTGTAAAGTCAAAGTCATGTATATGAAATAGTGCAATAGTAAAAGCACAAAAAGTATAAGAAATATACTAAAAATACCAAAAATTAAAGTAATCACAAAGCAGAAAGTCTCATTGCAGAATAATATATATTATATTATCTGATTATAATTATTGATTTAAATGATCAATTAAATGTATAGCTGGTATAGTGGGGCTAATGTTTTACTTTACTTAAGGCCCTGTCACACATATCCATATGGCAGAAATGTATGCTGGCGTATATGAAATATATGAAATATCGGCAATAGGTTGATATAAATTAAGGGTAAGATGTGATCGTTTGAAGGACGCAGACGACACGCCGAACACGCCAGACATACGGCCCTGTCACACAGTTCCGTATGACAGAAACATGCCGCCGTATATGAAAAGTAGCTCAACATGTGTCAGAGTCCAAATACGTCCAACTTTTCCACAGCGGTGTTGTAGCTGACAGTATACATAACGAATACATAACAAATGATTATACGTATGTCAAACATTGATAGCGTATCACTTACTTCTTTAAAACGTATCAGAGTGTCTGGACAACGGAGCTGGAAAAGTGCCATTTGGTTCACGTCATGCTGATGCTGGAGAACGGCTAGAATGCTGAACGCTATTCCCACCACTGCTTGTGCTTTTTTGTTAACAGCATTATTAACTAGTATTCAAATCCCACCTGGAAATATCACCATTACTATAGTAACTATGCACACCGGTAATGAATGCATGCACAATCATAAAGGTGGTCCCTCACCTCCAGCTGACACCGGCAGATTTCAGAAATATTTGACGGGGATAAAATAAATCTCTTTCTAGTAAACCTTTGCGTCTCCTCTTTCAATCATAAACTACAAAAACACTTTCTAAAGTAGGACAAACACATAACAGAATAAATCCAGGCATGCACTGTTACTGTATTGTAGGGCGGCTGTCAACAAAGACACAGGCTCTTCGATGGGTTTAACCGTTTACTCAGAATCCCCTCATTAACATGTAAACCCCAAATACTAGGTGCTTTCGCTCGGGGCTGCTTAAACCTGATAAGATATTACATTTTCACACCACTGCAATTTTGGAAAGTAAATAGGCCTGGCCTGACTCCATTGTGTGACATGACACTGGGGGGCCAAGGTGTGAGGAGGATGTCCGATAAAAGAAGAATTAACAAAAGGAGGGGAGTTACAAACGCTCACACTGCCGCACAATGAACGCAGCAACACTGTTGGTATGTTTGTTTACCTCAACAGTGTACTGCAGCATCCACACGCAGACACAATCACAATGACTCATTTAGCTTTACAATAGTGCAGACTGACTGGAAATAGTATACTGAATCTTTCTATTAGCATATCATTTTGAATATAAATAGATTCCCACCCTGGTTCCATCTCCCCATCAGCGCCGTCACAGACAGAGGGGTGGATACATGTTGAAAAGTTACATTGGATAAAACCAGCAAAGTAGTCAATCTGGCAGTGTAATTACCCATCATGCCGTAGCTCATAGGTCCTCTTCTTCCCTCTATGTACATGACAAGATAAATTAAAGCTAATCCTTCACACCCAGCCTAACTCTACATCGCCGTAATGGTTGTGACCATAGAAACCTGGAGCTTAATACATGTTAAGGTTAATAAGAATGTGAAAATGATCACAATTAATCTGTTCTTTTACCAAAGGGCAATAAAACAGAGTGAGAAAATAATTAGATTTGTTGAGGGAAAAACTACTTTCTATGAAAGCATTGTGCACAGAGGTACCACAAGCATTATGAACTTGCACTATTTACAACATGTACACCGGAGCAGCGTTTTGCAAAATAAAAGTTCAACAAAACACCTCAGGAAGACTCCTGTTTTCACATTTAGTATTCTACATCCTCGCCCTATGACTGACATTTGCACACACTATCAGTAATCAATACATCTTATTGCCCCGATAAGCAAAGACTGCTGTCCAGGTAAACAAACTGAAAAACTCGCTGCAGTCATTAAAAGTACATGACCGTCAGGTGATCTTTTAAAAAAGAATTTCCTCAGCGCTAACGGCAGCAAGCGCACGACTTTGTGATGACCTTCACAAACCGGGTGTCTATTAATCATCGGCTGCTAGACGTCTTTTTGTCCTGACCCAGCATATTTGCAGCAGTAATAATTTAGAAAGTCGTTTTAAATAATTTAGTTCCTTTTTGTTGAAGCTGGCATTTTGACTTTTATGAGAGCAAATAAAAAGAAAGAAAATATGAACCTCAGAGTTGAAATTTAATTTCATCTCACTCTAAGTGTATGAAATTTGAACTGTTTTGACATGCATGTGATACATCAGGTGTAGAAATGAGAGCACCAGTCATTCAAACAAAGAGAAATGTTTTCCTAACACTCGACCCCTTCTGGTCCTGCATACAGGTACGATGACTGATCTTTCTCAGAAGCAAAAGGTAGTGCGACGTTTTATAGTTCACAAAACCCCTTCGGGAGGAGGACACAGCGGATGGATGGCTGTGCACAGTTAGCAACAGTTTCTTTTTACCATGACCACAGTCCTTTCTAACCTTAATCAAGATCAAAGATCAGCTAATATGTGTATGTCTAGAAGTCACCGACAAAAAACTAAATACATACATACATACATACATACATACATACTTGTTTTTTATAAAACTATCCAGATTTTTCATTTTGTCCTGTGCTTGCCAAATTAAAGAGTTTGCTCTTGTTCCTTAGATAAACACATTGGCACTAGTTAGTGCTGATACAATTGTGCTGCCTGCCAAAATTAAAAACATGAGTGTGCGTTTTTCACTTGACGCATCACAAGATCTTCTGGGCTGAAATTCAAACGTTTTAACCAGTTTCTCTTCTCCCTGTCATTCGTAGTTATCTTCAATTAAACAATTACAGAATTATTAGGTACCGTAGTCACATATTTCCTTTTGCATTAAGCTTTTAAGAGGTGATAGTGTTGTTAGGAAAATGCCTATTTCAACATTGCTTGCAATAAGAAATACATCCATAAGCAAAACATTCAATATCAGTCAGATTTAAGTCACAGTGACAGAACAGAGAACAAAATCTGCAACTCCTGCCATTACATAACAGAGATGCAGACTCTAAAACATACAGTATATATGTTGTGACTCAGCACAGTGTAAGCAAGCCAGGCAGGTGAACAGGCGGTCAGGCAGTGCCGTGTAAAGGAGAGAGCCAGCTGCATGGGACAAGGGTAAGAAGACACTACCATCTTGCCAAATTAAATCACGAGGCTCCATCAGGGCAAATAAACCGTAGGATTAGGGGGACGACTCTGTGTAGCAGATCTGCTTTTCCCAGGGCTTCGAGGACACAGAATAACGCTCATCCGTGGTGATTGCGTGCCGGGCCGCGGAACGTTGCGGAGAGCCCCTAAAGATAAGCTGTGGGTCACCTTCTGAGTTGTCATCTGAGAGGACAGCTGGTCATGTTGTGAGGCTCACCCAGGATTTACAGACCTCTGGCACAGAGGGGGAAAGTATTTGTCTGTATGGTAACAATAATAATTTCAGAAGTTTCAACAGCTGCTTTTTAATAGGCCTGTAATCATTTTCAGTAGGTAAATCCCAAATTGATCAACTTTGCTGACTAATCTAAAACTGCTGCATGTCTTGTATTATTGTTCCTGTTGATGCTTTTCTAATTAGTAAATACTCAAATATCACAGGACACTAGGGGTTATGAAAGAGTATCTATAACAGACATATTAAGAAGGTATGATTGGATAATATTTTGCCGGTTTCTTTACTTTTATATAGACAAGCTTCAAAAATGTGCTGGGAACAATAACCCCCTTGACAGATGGCAGGGATGTGCAGCTCTGTCCTGCAGCGCATCATGTCTGAATCCTTTAACTATAAATACAGTTGGCAATTAAGAAAAGGTGGAAGGTGATGCCACATGTCTGACGTTCATTTGCAGAGCGAGACTTTGTGCTGCCCCGGGATGAACCCGCGGCAACACTGGCCGAGGCTCTGTCACTCAGTGTCAGTTGTTCCATTGTGTGTTAGAGGAAAGTGGAAGGCTTTGAATATAAAAGTTTTTTTTTTTACATACAAAAAATTAATTAGACACTGGAGGAATAACTTATTATTATTTAATATTCTATTCAATTTTCTAGAGCTTTAAAATGGTAATAGAAACACTTAAATACTACTTTCTTGCAGCTTAAATGAATGAGTCAGTCGACCAATTACAGCTCAAGTAATTATTACCTCTGGGTCTTTGATTCAAATGTAAAGATAGTAGAGGTCTAAAGATTAACCACTACATATCGGGGGGAAAACGATAAAAGAGACGGCGATTCGGCTACAAACAAAGCTCAGATCCAACCCAAATCAGGCATGAAATTCTGGAGGGAAAAATCTATACAGCTGTCAAAAAATAATATTTCTGAGTAACTTTCTGCTGGTGGCACTGCAAACCCTAAAATACTCCTATAAGAAGGCGACATGTGCACTGACAGTACAGTTTAACGGAGGAGCGCTCACTTGCACCGGACATTTCTGATTCAGTATTTCAAATAAAGTTTTAGGAAATCATTTCTTTTTAAACCTGCAATTGTTTTGGCTTGAAGGAGTGCAGAGTGCCAAGCGAATGCAGAGACATACTGTGATCCTTTTATTTGTAATGACTTAAGTTAGTTAGTTAGTTTTGTTATTGTGGCTATATAAATGTGTGTGTGTGTGTGTGTGTGTGTGTGTGTGTGTGTGTGTGTGTGTGTGTGTGTGTGTGTGTGTGTGTGTGTGTGTGTGTGTGTGTGTGTGTTGGACTTAACAACGCTCTGGAGTGTTTGGAAACGTTTGGATTACACAAGTTGAAAAACAAACCTGGTGAATGCAAGTCCAATATTTACTCTTTTTAGCTCCGTTTTTAGTCTCTACCAACTCCTTAAGGAAATATCTGGCTCTTTAAGAAGTTAAATGCTCAATTATGTTCACCAGCCAGTCGCTAACTGTGTCTGTCTGCTGTTTGCTGCTGAGCAGGTAGTGTACAGTGGGTTTTTTATAGCTTTTTCATTGAAAAATAAGTTGGGAGGTGCATTCGGGTGATCCCTTGTATCTTCACAAATATATCTATATTGTCTTTGTATCAGACTGTGGACTGGGTATCTAAATAGGTATCAAATAGTCTGACAGGGAGAGAAACACAACCTGTAAGTGCAAGTGTCTGTTGTCTGAAACATACACAATGGGAAACATGCAATAATTCCTACACTGCCTATAATACTCAGGAATTCACAATGAGATAAAACGAAACACACATGCCATACAAAGACTCAGAGGAAGCTTTTGTAACAAAAATGTAATGAGCTTTAGCCGTGAATAAATAATCCCCGTCCTGCAGCATGCAGTCCATTTAATTGCATTACTTATCAACTTGTCAGAGAAATCCATAGCTGGTCGGCAGAGAATTTCCCCTCAACAAACACGGTCTCTCATGGACCTCAGTTTCATAACAGCGTTTGGCAAATTTTTACGATTCCAGTTTGTCTTATTCCAAATGACCTCATCCATGTAGAATAGACAATGTGGATGGGATATAAAGAGAGAGACACAGACAGACGGGGGGAAAAAAAGAGCAGCAATGATGGTGAGAACACACAGAGTAAGAAGAAGGTAAACAGAGAGGGAGGCAGAGACAGGGACACACAGTAATGCCTCCAGGCTCTGCCATTTTCAAGTCACTCCTGTTGGCATTCAAAGTCTAGCCTGTTTGCTACTGTCTTTCTAAACAGTTAAATCAATATGGCCGCTGCTCTGACCCCGGGGCTGGAGGGCTCCAACAGTGTATTCACTTACAAAACAGGTTGTTCAGGGAGGGCATAGCTTGGTGCAGGACAAACAAAGTGTTCGTAGTGGATACATTTTGGTTCGGAGCTCGAAAGAAAAAGAAAAGTGATTTACGGTATGTTCTAACCTGATGAAGCAGTCTTTTTGTCAATCCTTACTATGTGCATACAGTTGCAGCCACTGAAGTCAAGCAGCTGAAAACAAGTGGTTTTCATAGTTTCAGTAAAAGATGTAATTAGTTTAGTGTAAAATTCTGGAAAACACACTTATTAGCTTGAGTGAGATGAGAATATATCAATCTAATTGTTGAAGTAAATCCTCCATCTAAAACCACAAATGTTACAGATTAAAACAGGCGCGATACAAGGTCGTGTAAATAAGTGACCACTGGAGGCACGACTTTGGACAGAGGGCTAGCTGTTTCCCCTGCTTCCAGTCTTTATTCTTATTCTCTTTTTTGATTCTAACCATGTCCAGCTCAAGCTCAACACACACACAAGAAAGTGGTATTGATCTAGTCTCAATCTCAGAAAGCAAATAAGCATTATTTCTCTGCTGAAACTGCTGAACTATTCCTTTAATGGCTGTAAATGTCAGCGAGTGGTATTGCATTGAGAAAAACCTGATGATTGAATATGGACTCACACAACTGTCCATATTGTGTCCTAGAGGACAAAGCATTTCAAACACCTGTTAATATGACACAGTCCAATTCTGCAATGAACTGCAGCCTCAAACATAACAAACACATCTGTGAGGCTGTGCTTTGAGCTAATTGCTAACATCAGCACTTACTGACCATCTTAAAAGGTGCCCTGTTGAGTCTTCCTGTAAACAAACAGATCTAATTGTGTGCATCGTTTACATCAACACGTGTTGCATTTCCTTTCTCAAAAAGCATTTGTAGATCTGTTTAAACATCTACATTTTTAAAGTGGTGGACTGACTGACATCGCCATAGAGCCCGACCGCTAGCCTAGTGCAGCTTTATGTTTCGTATTTAAAAGTCATTCTACTGCAACATCAGGCTACACAATAAATAAAATATCACCCGGTAGAACTTCACAGTGGTACATAAGCTTGTAAACAGTGAGGACTTGAAATCAAAGACAGCTGTGGGACGGTGGAGTGTGAGCTCAACATCTTCCTGAGATGACATCTGACAGCACAAGGTGAATGTAGCACGCTGACGAGCACGACAGCCTCCGTCTCCAGGACGGCGAAAAGCAGAGGCACAATGCAAAACGGAAATCAGCGGACAAACACGATTTGATCGCCTCAGTTTAATTCTGCCAATCTCTGCTCCCCAAAATACCCTTGTGACTTTCACACCTTCCCTCCTTTTGACATAAAACAAGATCCACTCCCAATACCCCGACGGACTCTTGGATTTATTTTCGCTTACGTGCCTATAAAATAGACTCTTGTCTTATGCAAGTGCTCCAGATTTAAAGCGCTCAGAGGGGCTGAGGGTCTATATTGTGCCACTTCTGTGCACTAAGGGAGACAAAAAGAAAAGAAAAGAGGAAGATGATGATGATGATGATGATGACTTGACTGAACCCACTCTAATTGATGGGTCCCTTGAAGCCTGAGGCGTGACTGCGTATGTGCTTGTACTTTAATGTGTGTGCGCGCACTCTCATTCAAGTGCACGCACTTTCTGTACAGACTAAATCATTGTAATGGAGCTCTTATGCCAGAAGAACTCAATGGGAGAGGACACTCACAGACGATGGCCCCGGAAGAAAACTCATTTGAAGGCAAATAGCTTTTGTGTGGTTTCTTGTTGAAATGACTGGGCAATGAGGTGTTTTTGTTCAGCTTTGCTCAAATGACCCTGACACCACTAATCGCTGAACTGTTTGACAAAAAGTACGATGTGTCTGTTCTTCCCCATTGTTCATCACCATCATCATCATGTGATTTGGGAGCCCACTGGTGTTCTTCAGCAGAGTTAAGTTGGTTTTCTGCTAAATAATATTTGTTTTTTAGAAATGATGATGATGGAAAATGTCTTTTATTTTGCTTCAAGCACCAAGGCAAGATGCATTACTTTGTGTACTATTGTGCATTTCACTTCAGACATGCAACACAGAGGGATGCGACCATTAAATACTATGGTTTGGCAAGGTCTCCACCAGCTTGGGCAGTACATTCAAAACAAACAAAAAATATGTTAAGGTCTATGAGGAAAATATTAATACTGACAGAAACATTCTTAGAGCATCTCATGCATTTTTCCTAAAGATACAAACTAAAACTGAAACCTGGGGCCGGATGTATAGACGCACAAACTACATGCACACACCAGAGATACACACATAAACTGGTCTTTATAGCAGAAGAATGCATGTGATATGCATACTTCAGACCAGGCGCACACAGTTTACATTGCTGCAGGTGATACAATAAGGTGGACATGACTTACGAGGTGAAAACAATAAACTTGATGAATAAAGGTTTGCATTTATGAACTTAATTTTAAAGCATTCATGAATGATGAATTGTATTACTTTTTATTTACATTCAAGCCAACATTTCCCTGTTAATGATCTGTTAATCGGAATTGTAAGCACCTTGTAGTCTTGCAGAAAGTCTGTTTCAACATGACCGAGACATGTAAAGAATCAGTGGTAAATAAACGGGCTGTGCGTATTAGTCATGTGTAATGACGGCTGCTCTGGTGCCGTTGGAGAACCTTGCAGACAGACAGTCTGTTAAATTGCATTTCTTCTTCGCAGTTATTTACATTGACAGGTGTAAAGAGTGGTGGAGCAGGCACACGTATCAATATGTAAACAGGTTATTCAGGGCGTACCTATGTCCATTTATGCTAACTGTGAGGAGAGGAAATGAAGGCTGTGCTTGTACACCCAGATCCATAATGATTGAGGTTAATGACACAAAAAAAAGGAGTGTGACCCAAACGTAAACTAAGATCCTGAAGCTATATTTTTGCTCTATTTAATTTAGGGGTTAGAAAAGTCAATACAAACAAAGTTGGGATTTATGACATCGTGAGATGAGAAGTTAAACGTTATGCTACCAGAAATTCTCCATTGATCAAATGGCCAAGTAGGGAATCTGCTTTTCTTCTGCACATCGTATTTTCTGATGATTACGTTTGTGGTCATTCATTAAAAAAAAAAAGAGTTCAGTCAATTTAATGTTTATGATGGTTTGTTCACGGTGAAAGCATCACTTGAGGTGAATTGTAAAGATGAGCTTTAACTCAACTTTGTGCAGCTTTGTTGTGCACTTACACGTCACATTAGCTACAGTATGCATCCGTATCTATTTGTCATGCACATTACTTCCAGTGTAATTGATACAACAACAGAAAAACACCATAAAAAACAAAGCATCCACCTAAAATCTGAAGTCTGTTTTGATCGATCTGTCAATCCTGTTTTTAAAAATGTTGAGCCATAAACTTCGATTGTTTGGAATGTGATTATACAGCAAATGATTAATGAAAGACTACTTTTTCCTGGTATGCTTATCCAACAAAACATTTCAATTCTGGGAGCAGCAAAAGTGCTCATTTTCTTGGAAAGGTTTTTTTATCACTTCCCACATGAAAATCACACAATAACAAAATGCAAAATGATGCATCATTTTGTGCACAGTGGGACATTTTGGAATGAAGGATATGTACTTGTATCAGTTCCAACACATTAGGTTAATATCCACCCACATACTCACACAGTATAATTTTACTTTTAGGTTATTACCTCTTCCAAGGTGGTAATAAGATCCAGAAGCAGATTAAATCCTCTTGATACGTTCTGTTATTAAAAAGGTATACAAGTGTTTTCTGGTTAATGTTACGCTGACGCAACTAATTAGGTTTTTACAGTTGAAAAAAAAAAAATAGATTCAGCACGGAAAACAAGAAACTGGACAAAATAAAATAAACACCTCATGATATAATGCAATTCAGTACAACGGCAACACAAACTACAGCTTAAAGTGGAATCATTCACTCTCACACTGGCATTTGCCAGCTGGGGGAGACAAACAAACAAATACAATGATGTTAAAGAGTCTTTTCCTCCTCAAAAGTACTCGACAAAGCTGTTCTGAGGTTGTATAAGTGAGTTTGAAGGCTGGAAAGTAGAAGCAATGCATGAAGCTGAAGAAGGAGTGCAGGCTGCTCTTTTAGAGCATTATGTACCACATGAATCCCTCATAATCCTGAGTCGCTCTTTTCAGCACTATGATAAATGAAAGCAATAATAAGACAAGGAGTATGTAGCAATGTTCTTTCTTTCTTCAGACTAGTCTTTCTTTACTAAAAACAATAGGCAAAGGCAAAGCAAAATTCCCAATTTATTTTTCAGCGATTTCAAATTTGTTCACTTTGTGTTCAGTTACAAATCCAGTAATAGTGTGAATAGACAGTTCTAGTGCACACAATGTGACTGGTTTATTTGAATGAGTTTATAAGAAGTACAAAGGCATAATTATAAACAAGGTTATTTGCTTTTCAAAAAGTCTCTCTCTCTCTCCCTCTATTATATCTTACTGAACAATGTCCTAAAAACTTGAGGCTTCATAAAGAGCTTTTTTTTATTCTAAAGCTCTCTTACTTTTTTCCATGAGGTTTGTACTTACAAAAAATATAAATTTTTACGTTCTTCTGTAACATCTTTAAACTCCTAATGTATTCCGATTTTTCTCACGTCAAATGTTTCCCAATGTGTAGAAAGGAAGATTAATTGTACAATGCACTCATGAATTTAATTTGTACTTGTGTTGGGCGGCGGCTAAGAAATTGGCATATGGCGCTTTTAAATCACGATGTTGGGCTCAGTGGTCGATGACTGTCAGTTGTCGTAACTGACAATGGGCATCGTTCTCGGTCAAACTCTAATTCGTACAAAACAAATTTGGTAAACGCGGTCAGTTACTTCAAATGTTAAAGTCGCTCACACCAACCAATGACTGCTGTACTGTAATTGCTGTCCAGATGACAAATAAACTGAAACATGAGGCCAGATTTTTTTTATATTTCCAAAGAGATACAACAATGTGTGAAAACGAGAAACTGAACTTTACTTGCTTGTTGTTCCATGAAGGGGTTCACTTGAGTTCAACTGTTGTGGTGATTGGTTCAGAGACGTAAGTGAAGGCCTGCTGCGCCTCACATTGAAGCTGCATCGGTTGCCATGGGATTAATGATACGCTGTAGCTCCCCCCCAAAAAGGGAAACACTGTCATTGTTGCACGCTGTTCATTATAATTAGCTTTAGATTGCCTCAGTGTTCTCTGAGGGCATGAAGGAATGGAGTTTTTTTGAGTTTTTCCATTGGTGTTAAATTCAAAGAAACAATATAAATATATTGTACACTAAGGTGTTCCAACAAATGCACAATAAGGGGTACGATTAGTGTCACAAATAAATCACGGCAGAAACACAAAAGCCACTTTCTTTCAAGCAAAGTAATAACACCCATTATTATTAATAAGCACGGCCTGTTCCTTTACAGACGTTAGACTATGGTACATGATATGTTAGACTGTCCGGAGTAGCTGAGCTTGCAGTCTAAACATATACAGTCAAGAATGTACAGGCTATTGCTTGTCAAAGCACTATATCCATGAAATACTCTTCTCTCTACACAACCCTCACACTTGTTATCTGTAACCAGTGTCACATGTAACAGTCATTAGGTTCATTTAAAGAAGCTTGATTAGGTTTTAAAGATGCGGTAAGGCAGTGAGAAAAAACTAAAATAGCTACACTGTGTGAAGTACCATGTAAATATACTCATCATTAGATTCAATAATAAACTTGAAATTGCATTTGTCTCAAAACAAGATAAATTAAGTGAATGGGATCCATTTTCATTTTATTTATTTTCCACCTCCGTCAGTGTTAGAAGCTTTAATAAAAAATAAAAATAAAGACAGATCTCCTGCGTGCTCGGCTTATTCCAATCTTTATGGATAATTGCACGATTTGAGGTATAAATACAGATACAGAGCTCGCAGGGTGCCTATACAGAGCTCGCAGGGTGCCTATTCTTTTCATAGAAAATACCAGTGTGCATATAAATAAATATTAACTCTTGCCCAGGCGCATGTTACACAGAGAATGCGCTGAGGGGGAAGCAAAACATACAACAAAAGCTATGATGTTTGTTGTTGTAAATTGTTGTTACTATTCTGCAGAACTAAGGAGAAAATCTATTGTGTCATTTGTTGTGGGATTAAAGGGGCATGGAGTGATCTATATCTTCTGTCCCATTTATCTGTGATTTGTAGAAACTACAACAATAGTGAAACGTCTCCACCATCTTCTCTGCCTCTTCTGCCCTCCTCGATTTACAATGGGTTATAATTGAAAGCAATTAAATGACATTTTCATGAGACGCACTTAAAATGGTTTATCGCAACAAATATTCATCAGAAAGCTCTGGTAATACAAACACTGTGACAACTAGAGATCATCTTGTGATGGGATCACATCAGCCGCTACACCATAGTGCCTTGCTCACCTCCTGGGTGGAAAATATGCTGCTTTGTTTTTACTTTGACTATTACTGCCATATAAAGGAGCAAATGATCATTTAATGCAGGTTGTATGTATTTACATCCTCAGACAGATTAGACAACCTGAATCCAGTTTAAGTAACTCAGTCAGTTGTATGTAACTACTGAACCTGGTTATCCTCTTTAACGGTCCTCCAACTTTTGTCTAAAATACAACTGGTCAGCAGGGGTGGGGGATAATAATATCACAATACATCAGGGTATTTCTGAGATGACGATGTTCTTGACCAGATGACAAAAAACTGAAAAATATTTAATTATTAATTTCAAGAATTTACAAGAACAAAATAAGTGTTTGTATGTCAGCATATACTTAACAGTTTAATAAATAATAAAAAATAATTAATTAAAAAATAAAAGTAATAAATCTCTATAAAGTATAAATAGTACAACTAAATAAAATCAACCTGAAATCTAAAGTCTAAACAGTTGCTAAAAACGGAAAGATTACCCTTAAATTGTATTTATATATACATAATATTTATGTATTATTATTTTGTACGTCCCTGCCATTTCTCCTCTGCTTTTTCCACTTCTTGTAGTCGATAAAATAGAGAAGAAATACCGGCGTATGAACCAAACTGTGGCTCAAAAATCAAGGTCTGAACCGAAACGTACTGTAGATATGGAGAATTTTTACAACCCAAAAAAACCAGACAATTATTTCATGTTGGAGTGAGAGCAGAACAGGGCTTCTGTTTGGAAACATTGCAGATCTCCAACAAAAGCAGAAACACTGACTGCACCTGTGCAAGCAGCTGGCTGTCGGTGTGCTGCTTGTGTTTTCTTTGTTCCCATTTGGCCACAGACCTGAACCAATGATGTGAAATAATGTATAGCTTCTTTATTGGAAACCTTACTGGTGTCTGTGTTTCATGTAGTACAGGTAGAGGTATATAGTGCCTCCCCGATGCAAGCCCCCAACTGTGGTGCACATAATTGCTTTGAAGTGTTTCCAGTAATTGTGCACACAGAGAAGAAAGGCAAACATTTGTAAGAAAAAGATTTGTTTCTTGAAAGGCATCTCTATGCTGTCTTCTTTTCACATCCTGAGTTTCTACGGTCGTCTTTGAGGTCAACAGTACACAATTCAACCCTGAGAGGAGTTTAGTCTTACGGGGAATTCGTGCTAGATAGATCATCAAATACCTTGTTTACGATACAGTTTTCTGGCCCTTTTTGTTCTCACACAGCAAGGCAGAAATTAATGAGTCAGTCCTTTTACTTTCTGACACTTATCATCCCGGAGCGTTCTGCCATAAAAGACAACTCTGCAAGAATACCACTGAGCTCACATGAAATGAGAGAAGAATGGAGAACAAACTAACTAAACACACCTCCGCTTTAAGTGAACACTGCAACATTTACTATTTATAACAACAAATAGTACGGCATAAGAAATGATTCCAAAGCAGTTTGTACACAATGAGTAGGTCCTGCAAAACAAGTGAGAAATGCACGTCATCGCATTCTAATAATTATCATAAAGGAAATTCAGCAATTTAATTTCCATGTGCACTTCTTTGTCGAAACCTTTTCAATTAGCTAACTTCTGTTAATACGTAATAACTGCTAATTCTTTTTTTTTTCAACTGTTGCATGTTGTACCAACTGGGTTGTGTACTCTGTACATCTCCTTCTGTATAAACATTTAAATTTAATTTGAAAAGTTTCGATTTTTGACTAACCAACACTAGTACCATAATTCATCTTGGTCAAATTGGATACATCTACAAGTGTCCACAAACCCAGTCACCGTGATTTATGTGTTGCCCCTTTGATTTTCTCTATGGTATGTTTTTCCATCTTGATTTCCCTTTTTATCAGTTAATTCAGTCACTGTTTTTATTTGATCTCTTTGGACCTAAACTTTCAAATCAACTGAAACTTTATTTGTATAAAAAAGACTGCAAAGTGAGCAGGCAAGAAATGAAAAATAATGAACCAGCTCCAGTAGATTCAAACCTGCAGTTCTAGTCCAACCAGCACTAGCAACAGGCAAGACAAGTAAAAGTGACACTAAATAAGTCCTGCAGATGTAGATCATGCCAGTGTGTGCCATCTACAGGCAATGAAAACGGCTGCAATTTAATTTTCAAACACACACATACAGAACAAGAACAAAAAAACAATACAATTCAATTGCTGCTGTACATCAAACTATGCCTTCAGGAGTAAAAGGTGTCTAATGTCAAACCGGATATTCCCATCAAATGAGGTTGCAACCACATCATCAACCGATCAAAACATATTTAGATTTGTACATTTGCATGGTGGTGGGAAAATGTAATAAACCACACGACTACATTGAGATAACAGATTGATAAAATAAAAAAAACAATGCACATATCATAGATACATGATTTACACACACCCATATATATTTAAATACATTTTAAAGATTATATTAACCTTTTTGTACAAGGTAAATATTATTAATCTATGTATCAAATACATCACTTACCACCTCTCTACTTGTCATACACAGCCTGTTTTTAAGTGCATTTCTGCAAATATTGACAAGCTGCTACTGCACAATATTGACAAACGACACACAGTGAATACATGACTTGACTACTAACAAACGCAGTAAATTCAAATTCAACACACAAATGTCTGTGTCCAAGCAAACAAGGCACATTTAACCAAAAATATCAACAACTACACATCAAGTTAACCGTTATATTGCATACAGCCACTTCCAGCAAAGACGGATATATAGACAGACAGATGTGTAATTTACTCACGCAATTCAATATTTCCTTTGAAGAGGTGAAGTAGTCGATATTCATGTCACATCATTTCACTGCACTTTTCTGCACGTTGTTGTTGTTTCCACTCTCTCACGCTGCTAAGCTAGTTAAATTGTCAAAACTAGCTAACGTTAGCTAACTCTCACAGTTGTGTCACTTGTGTTAGCTTTGAGGCCATTATAGCTTAACTTCAACACTTTCACGATAGCTTGACAGTAGGTGACCACCACTTGTCTCAATACTTATTATCTTTAAGGAAGACGTTAGCTTCACCTGGCGTACGCTCGGTTGACGTGACGCTCCTGTGGGAGCGCATTGCAATACTATCTTTGACCACTCAAATTGACATCTATTAACCGTTGGAGTCAAGGGGGGCGCTGTTCTATGAGGAAATAGCTGCCTCTACCTATACGGTGAATGTTCAATGAAAAAGAAAATAATTTCATTTTGATAAAACAACAATGATAGCTAGGTTTAATTGAAAAAAACAACAACACCTTTTTCATGCATATGAAATAATCTAGAATCACTCAATATTTATTGTAGAACTCATCACCTTTACAATTTACAGAAACAGTTTGATTTGTATATAGACACCCTGTGTTGTTGTTCATTCTTGTTCATATATTTATAGGCTACACGCATCTACTTTTACTCTTACTTGTATGTACATCTTAGTTTTTTGTTTGTTTTACCAATCTTTGTTTAATAATGTTTCCTTATTTTTAGCTGCAGGCTATATCTATCTTTCTGTAAATTGTTATTGGAACTGTGTGAACATTGAGAGCATGGGAGTCAAATCCCTTGTATTGTTACACATTCTTGCCAAATAAAGCTGATTCTGATTTTAAATAGTACTTTGGTTCCTCAGAGAAAACACTTCTGCATCTTTGCAGGACCACAATTGGTCCAGGCTTGTTGTCACAGACATCTTTTCCAGGTGCTCACAATATTACCTATACTTTAGTTATTGCAAAAATAAGCAAAATACAAAATACTGGAAATCTATCACTTCATTAGTCCATGGCTTCATTTTTCACCAACACTTTCTGAAATTGTTCAATGTGTTTTTGAGATATCTTTCTAGCATACAAACAAATGGGTGCACACAAATCAAACCAGATTTAATTGTCAGATTCAAACGTTTAGGCCTAATATCTATATCAATTACATCACAGACGAAACGACGAAGTTCTGACATGTGGCTTCAGCTTTTCTTTAATTAAACAGCTATACTACCCAACATGATTCAAGCTTCTATCTATTCCAAAAACACAAGACGACACTAACAAGGGATCTGATCTTTAAAGAGGTCATTTAGAGCAAACACAAGTCCGCCAGTGCCTCAATCTGACATTTATAAATAGGAAGTTTACTGACACAGAGTGCTTTCACAAGTGCATAGATATTTGATTTTGTTTAAATGTTTTTCATTAATGAGTTGTAATTGTGGTTGTTATTAAGCTCATATCCTGAATATAACAATCTGAATATATTGGATTTGATTTAAAGTCTTTACTCTTTAAAACTGTATCTTGTTCATTTTGAGGGTTTACAAAAATATATCCATGGAGTCACAAGGATCAAAATAACAGTCCACTAATGAACACAGTCTGAATGTCAAACTGGAGATAATTAGACACAGGTCTCTGTGTATTATGAAAAAACAGGCCATTGCAATAAAGAGTGAATCCTGAGCAGAGTTTAGTTTTATATTTAGAGTATCAAAGTACTTTGTCATTGTCCAGTGTTTGACTTGTAGATAGAACAAAGTAAGTAAGACTTTCACATTCTCTTAACACTCTTATATTATATACTCATATTATAATTTTGAAGCTGAAATCCACATTGGCATTAAATATGTAATCCCTCATGATATGAATGCATCATTATGCTGTGTTCACATGGATGGCAGAGAAAGGCAAGTTTGCTCATGTTTACAACTTGGGAAGTTCACGTCATCATACCGCTGGCTACAGAGTTGGTCTTGCCAATGTTAAACATACTGTGCAAAGGGAGAGTAGTTCATTATCCATTGAATGTGGGTTATAAATACATTAAATGATTGACTGTGTGTGGTGTGAGGCATCCGTGTTTGTTAGGTTTTCAGGCAGATATATCACAGCTTTCAGAAAAATCATTCCCAGTTGTAATTTCAACTTGGATGTTGATGTGAACAGTATTAACAAGCCGGAAACAAGTAATTACAACAGCTGATGTGACATGAATTTGGCTAAATTCCCTGCCCAACTTCAACCGGAGCAAAGTTCTAATCGGAGCCTGAGTAACTGTGCGGGAGCCTTTAAAAATGAAAATATACTGTAACTAAAAAAGCATGGCGAATAACAGATGCATGGTCTATTTTTGGAGAATATTGAACTTCCAGTAATATTGGCTCTATGAAGTTTTGGAACCAAACTCACAACAAACTTTTAAACTGATGATGCACTGAGCATCACATTAATGTACTGTATATCAGCGTTTAATGTATTACATTCTGCTAAGCTTCTCTCGTTCCTCATAGCTTCTCAGACACAAGGTTTTGCGGTGTTTGGAAATCCTGTCGCTTAGTCGTACTTTGAACCGTCACTGTGACATTTCCTTGGCTTGACGCTTGTTGAATTGGCAGAGGCAGTTCATTGTTATTCCAGTGTAAATCCCAGATAATGGAAAATGAGTATTTCCCAGTTTGCTTAGCAATGCTCCTCTTGGTAAAGTGTTTGAGGAAGCAGGGACTGCAGGTGGCAAGTGACTCTGAAGCTTGATAATTTAACATTTTATGAACTACACACTTTCTGGTCCGACTTCTCTTTCATTTTAACATCCCATCAGCAGCACAGCCTTTGTAATTCATAATACCCTCTTGGTGACCTGCCATTACTGACTAATTTAAATTCAACACCACTCCACAGTTGTTTTCATATTTGCATTTCATGGCTTTTCTTACATTTTCATAAAAACAAATATCTGTTTTGTAGCTGTTACTGACTGACAAACCCAGTAATGGATCAGTCCTAAAATGGTTTGTGAAAGGTTCTACTTTTTTTCTTCCATACATACAGTGTTTGCAAATAATCCTCTGGTGTCTTTCTTAAATAAACACATGACGTAAGCATGGCTAGTAATAGCCATGGCAGGAAAGAGCATCCATTATACAATCTCTATCCAGTGAAATTAGAACACAAACATCACCCTTTTTTTTAAAAATCAGACAGCGATTAGGCAAATGTTTGCATCCACAATATCTACAGCCCACCTCCTCCACTGCTACCTTTGCCAGCAGTGTGCATCACATTTGTGTCCCACATTATACAAACCCATCTTTTAATATTCACAAGGAATCCTCACACTATATGCTTAGAAATGACTTTATTCAGATTCCAACTGCTGTATATATCTGAATCTCAAAATGCAATTAACACAGGGGCCAGCCCTATTATTTCTTGGCAGTCATAGAGTATGTCTCTAAAATGAGAAGATTGGCTGATATGAGGAGCTGTAAGATATCCTGTGTATATTAGGTGCAGTATTTACTGCATGCACCTGTAATTGTGACTGTGGGGGCTATATTACTTTTGCAATCTGTAGTGGATGATTCATCTTCCTCACAGAAGGGTCATGTGGTTGTCACTGAAGAGGAAATTATTATTGGGTTATACCAGGAAGCATTATTGAGCCATAAATTAATGGTATATGTGGCAGTGTTTGGTAATGGCACCGGCTGCTGGTGGAGAGGAGGGAGTGACTCAGCCCGAGATCAGGCAGCTGTACAGAATCAGATAATCAGTCACATAACATAAGCGTGGTGGTAACCTGGTTCTGGTCTCTTGCATTAGGCTGGGTTCAAGAGATGCAGATGTCGCCAAGCGGTGCCAAGCCAAGGACTTTTTCATTGTGAGCTGTATGTCACCTGTGTTAGCCAGAACATTAAAATCTGTGAAAATTTCTGCGAGCAAAGGTCCGGAGCATCATAATGTCTAACTTACGTTATGAATTAGTGTGATATATATTGAAGTAGCCTAGTAGCTGTATCAATGTCAAATCTAATAAAGAAAGTACAATTTAAAAACTTTTAGAGAATATTTATTCCCACTTAACATTGAACTATACAGATATATATATTACTGTAGATATGTATAGTGTTTTTCTCAAGCTTCATTTAAAAATAAAATTTAGAAAATAAATAAAATAGCTTTTGAAAGATTGTGCATCTTAAAATAAAGTGCTTAATCTTAGAAAAATAGTGTAGCAGCAGCTTGAGTTTCCCTTTTTCTTTAATTGTTTCACATCTTGATTTAAGTCTCAACCAATGTTAGAATAAATCAGTCTCAACACATCTTAACAGTTGAACAGTTTAACGCAGGCTAGCACATCCTGGGTTAAACTTGTCCTCTGTGGCTGATGATGCTGACAGGTGGCCTATTTGCTTTATTTTGTCACAAATCAAAATCATATTGGGCTCTTAGTGCTTATTTTCTGTGCCCTCAGTTCAGACTTGAGAGGGTCAAAAATGTTGTGCTTTGTCTCATAGTGGCGTTTCACATCACCACTTGTAATGAGCACCACGGTCTCTGAGCATATGAGACGCTGGTGTTGTGCTCCCAGTGGCAAGGATGAACATGAATGAGTCCATTCTGGGTTGAAAGCTCGGTTGACTTTTCTCTTCTTGGAGAGCGCCATGAGTAGTTATTGTTCTCTCCCTGTCTGCCGCTCACTCGTCTCTTCGTCAGTGTTGATCTCCCTTTCTCCGTCTTCTCTCTCTGTGTCGCTAACTCGTCTTTCTGTCTGTCACTCGCCTCTCATCTGTTTGTATTCAGAGTCGCAATGTTTGCCGCCTGGAATGCACAGATTTGATTGGATGCGTAGCATCATGTGGGATGGCTTAACTCAAATGTCATTGGTCTGTGCGTTTCCTGAACCGCTAAACCAGTGCCGCAAATACGAGAAAAGCTACGCCGGTTAAAATAGAAGCGCCCCGTCAAAATTGAAAATCCCTCAATAATTTATTGATCATAGGTCCGGGTCCGGATAGGTCGGCGTCTGGGTCCGGACTCGGACCGCAGTCCGCCAGTTAGTGACCCCTGATCTAGGGTGAGACAAAACACTACACTGGATCATTGCCTGATTTTATTGTCCAGGCACTCGCATGGATGTGAAGCGGTGGTGCGCATCCTGTCCTGAATGTCGACGGGCTAACCCGCCGGCCACCCCAAAAGCGCCTTTGCGCCCCCTCCCATTAATTGAGGTGCCGTTTGAAAGAATTGGCATGGACCTCATTGGGCCATTAGACCGGAGTGCACAGGGATATTGCTTTGTATTGGTCCTCGTGGATTATGCAACATGATATCCCGAGGCAGTGCCACTGCGTAATATCTCGGCAAAAAGCGTGGCGCAAGCACTGTTCCATATTATCTCCCAAGTCGGGATCTCGAAAGAGATCTTGACTGACCAAGGCACCTCTTTTATGTCATGCATGTTACGCGAGCTATACGAGCTACTGGGTGTCCGCTCTTTTCGGACTAGTTTCTACCATCGACAGACCGGCTGGTGGAGCAGTTTAACAAAACGCTAAAGAACATGGTTCATAAGTTTGTTCACGAAGATAGCCGTAACTGGGATAAATGGTCAGACCCTCTGTTGTTTGCAGGAAGCTACCGGGGGTTTTGAAGCTGGTTAAGGAAAACTGGGAGGAGGGTCCGAGCACAAGCTAAAACAAAATTCAATATGTCCGGGACCTGAGAGAAAAACTCCATTCACTTGGGCAGTTATCACTTGAGAATTTGCTCTATGCCCAGGAAGGTCAGCAGCGCCTCTACAAAAGAGGGTTGCGACTGAAACAATTTGCACCGGGAGATAAAGTACTTGTATTGCTCCCATCCTCTAGTTTCTAGTTACACACCAAGTGGCAAGGGCTCTTTCCGGTCACACGGCAGAAGGGGGACGTTTATTATGAGGTTGTGCGGTTGGACGGGGGGGGGAGTAATAAAAATGGAGAAACCAGCCGTGGTCTGTTGTGACAGCCGTCTTTCACCAGGTCAGAGAGCAGACTTGCATCGTTGCAAAGGCGATTTGCCATTGGGTTGTCCCCCCTACCAAGGAGCAGGACTCTCATACACCAGCACAAAGAGATACTCCTGGGCGTGACGGTGTGGTCATGGCCCTATCGACTACCTGAGCACAAAAAGAAAAAAATGTTCAGGCGAGGCTTCAAGCCATGTTAGAGATGGGAGTAATAGAGGAGTCCAACAGTGACTGGTGCTGCCCCGTCTTGCTGGTACGCATTTCCGCGAAATCGCCATAGTCCACTCCTTAAAGGCCCTGTCACACATATCCGTATGAAAGAAACGTATGCTGGCGGATACGAAAATTTGTCAGAGATCGGATCGGAAAAGTGAACATATACAGATACGCATGTCTAAACTATTGATATCGCATCACTTACTAATACAAAATGTATGTAAATGTACACAACATGTATTTCTGCACAACATGTATTTCTGCACAAAATGTATAATGAGCACTATATTAGTCATGAATGTAAAACACGTCGGGTACATTTCTCTACATGATAAGTTTCAGGTCTACAAATCATCTCGTCACAACGCTGCTCTCCAAGGGGCATGACCGCGCCAACGTGGACCAATGAGGAGAGGCAACGCCCAGATGAATAGAACTATGTCAAACTGTTGATGTGTATTCTGCACACTTTCTGCTTTACCAACAGACAGCTAACTGTATCTTTATTGATTCGGACTGTGGACTTGGTGTGCTGAAAGTGTCCTCGGCTGAGAGTATTATCGAAATGCTGTTATCATCACTTTAAATAAATACTATCTTGAACATTCAGAAGTTTGCTGGATTGATTTGAAAGGCAGTCATAGCATCCTCAGAACTCCAAAACCTGGTGATCGACGACGTGATTTCTGAACAAAAGGACGACTGCAAAGAGAAGCCAGATGAGAGTGTTTCTTTTGATACTTACAATCAGGCCTGACTAAAGGTAAGCAAACCCGTTTAAATTTCATTAGTTTATAATAGAATAATAGTACTTGTAAGTATCAAAGGACACACCCCGACGACTGTGTCGTAAAAAATCAATGCTAAGTTTGCATATGCTGAAATTGATGTGATGATGGCTGAGTTTTGTAAATACTGAATGAAACGAAACTGTGCACAGAAGGTATTAAAAGTGAATCCGGTGTAAGAAATTAGGTTTTCGAGTAGTGCTCGATTGAATAGTGTAAGTATATCAAAATATCAAGGCTTTGTGAGAAAGCGCAGTCTAATCAACTGGTGGGAGTCTACGGAGGAAAAGGCCAAAGCGGCCTGTTCTGGCTAAATAGAGATAGCTTTAACAGTGAATATCTGGATGTAATTATGTGGTGGAGGTTGACGAATTCCTCATTGTAATAATTTTTTTTAATTCAAATTAAAAAGATCGCGAATTTCGGCTGTGTGAGAGAAGGGTGAGCTTCTCTTAGCGGGGGCTATAAAACCTATTTAATCCAACCTAGACTGTATAAAATGAGTATCAATGCAGTGTGGGTTGGAAACTATTTATTGAAGGACGTGTGTGTGTGTTGTTGAAAAGCAATATTGTCTATAAGTGAATGAATTGAGGCGTTTAAGTCAAGCAAATTTAGAGCTAACTGCTATATAGCCCAGGGAGCCTGACTGAAGCTAAAGAGGAGCTAGCGCTCGTTGGTGGATACATTTACATTTGTAGCAGAAGAATTAACTGTACAAACTGACTGTATGATTATCGTTAGATAAAGGGGAATCACAGGGAGGTTTTGGTGTAATTTAGAAGTTGAAAAGTGAAGAAATGCGTGCTTTCATGAAGAGAAGCGAAGGTGTCTGGATAGACAGCACTGGAGAAAGACATGACTCCTCTGCATCAGCTACCATGTTGTGGAGAAATGCAGTGATAAAGGCCCTATCTGCTCATGTCCAAAACTGTCTGAGTAGTGTGGTGACACAATGCCTGATGCACTTTGGAGAGAGCACCTTGTGCATCATGAAGAGCATCACAAGCAAACAGAAGTGCAGAAGGAAGAAGAACACTTGACAATCACCAGAAGATTGGCAAAGGCACAAATGGCTGAGAAAGACACAGAGGCTTCAAGAAATAAGAGAGAAAAGAAACAGATGTCAATGGGACAGTACGATGATGAAGAATCCCCAGAAGCAACAAGACAGACACAAAGACAGCAACAAATTCCTCAGAATGGACCTCCATGGCAAGTATCAAACAGAGGAGCATGGAGATGGGGAAACAACTGCTACAGAGATGGTGAAAGAGCTCCACCACAGGGATGCTTTAATTGTGTAAGTACATCTCACTGGGTCAAAGATTGCTACCAGTACGGGCAACAAGGAGGAGAAAACTCCAACCAAGGAAGAGGAGGATATTCCAACTATGGAAGAGGAGGAAGAGGACAGCAAGGTTCTGCAGAAGGGAGAGGACAGCAAGGTTTTGGAAGAGGAAGAGGAAGAAATCCTCCCAACACTCACCAAATGCCTCTCTCTGCATGGGAACATTCCCAGCGCTGGGATGGCTCCTCCCAATGAGGATGCCCAAAGGATCCAACTGCAGGTGAAGCTATTCCAGCTCAGAATGAACCAATGGTCACCTGTACGATAGAAGGAGAAAAAATGGAATTGATGGTGGATACAGGAGCAACAGCTGTCCTGTATAACTTCCTTGAAAGGAAAAACACCACCTCTGTCCACAAAGACCCTTCGGACAGTTGGATACTCGGGAAGAACAGAAGAACAAAAGTATACCATGCCATTGGTCACTGAAGTTGGTAAACAATTCCTGCTACACCCTTTCCTCTTCTCCCCAAAATGTCCTGTAAACCTGATGGGTAGAGACTTGCTGGTTAAAACTGGAGCACAAATTCTATGTTCCAGTGATGGACTGATTATACAGTTTCCAGGACAAATACCTCTGCATGGACAGTATCAAACAGATCAAAGGATCTTGGTAATGACATCAAGCCCTACCCAAGAGCCGCCTGTTGACTGAAGATCAAGACACTCCAGGAGTTTAGAAAACCTACATGGAATAGAAACCTTGGATCAACACATTAGCTCCATATGGACCTCCACTTGACCCACTTCACTGCACCTATAACTACTTACGTCAACCTGACGAAGAGTACCAACAAGCCTGGGAGGAAGAAAAGAACATGAAAAAGGAGCAAATAGAAGTCAAAGACATCTACGTCGGACCTCAAGTTGTGGCTGCATTCTGTGCTCTCACAAAAAACAACAGAAATGGTATGCATTATCAGCTGAAGCAGTGCCACATGTCACACTGGCATTGGCAGTAGGATCTGAAGCAAGATCCCTAGGTCCCATGATCAAGAGAGCTCTGTCAATCAACTGGCTCCCAACCAATATTGCCTGCGTATGGAGAGCAGAAGATGAGACAATGTGGAAAATCACTCACCACAGTATGGATATTGGCATCTTGGAAGAACAAGAACTGGAAAGAGACCATGGAAGAGAACACACCATCCTTACACAGAAGAAACACTCAAAGAAATCCCATCATATTTGTGGACAGCTGGAGACTATGATGTAGGGTTTGTGCCTCATCATGAGGTCTCAGTCACCCTGAAAACAGAACAATCATCACGTTGGTTACCACAATATAACCTCAAGAGAGAGCAGGTTGAAGGAATAGGAGCAACAATCACTGGACTCCTTGAAGCTGGCCTAATCAGACACTCAGACTCCGCCTGGAACACACCCATTTTGCCAGTCCCAAAAGCTGGCAACAAAGGCTAGAGAATGGTTCATGATCTAAGAAAAATCAACTCTGCTATGGTGTCACAAAACATACCTGTTCCAGACCCTATGTGGCGCTTCAAACTTGAATCCTGAACACAAATACTTCACAGTCATAGATTTGGCTAATGCGTTCTTTTGTCTACCATTGGATCCTGAAGTACAAGACATATTCTCATTCATATATAAAGGACAGAAATACACCTACAACAGAATGCCACAAGGATACAAAGAAAACCCAGGACTGTTCAATCAAGCTCTGAAAAAAGACTTAAGCAGTTTACGACTACCACCAGGAGTAACTCTGATCCAGTACGTTGACGATTTGCTGCTCGCAGGCACTCCTGCTGAATCATGCCTGGTAGCCACAGCAAATCTCCTCACACTACTTGTAGAAGCAGGATACAAAGTCAAGAAAGAAAAAAACTCAAGTGGCAAGAAGATCAGTCTCTTTCTTGGAAGACTCATTTCTGCAAACAGCCTGACTTTAACAAATGCACAAAGGACCTCAATCCTATCACATGGAAAGCCTAAGACAATACAACACATGTTGGCATTTCTTGGATTGACGGTTTACAGTAGGACTCATGTACCAGATTATGGAAATCTGACTCAACCACTCAGAGACATGCTTTCAGAAGCAGGAAACGGAAACCTCACTGCTGAACTCATCTAGACTAGAGAAGGCGAGGAAGCTTTCACCAAGACTAAACAAGCCTTGGGACAAGCTGCACATCTATGCTCCCCAGACTATAATGCTGATTTTCATTTGGATGTTTCTGAAACAGGAGGGATGGTGAATGGAGTCCTGTTTCAGAAAAAATACGGAGAAAGACATGTACTGATGTACCACAGCTCAAAATTGGACAATGTTGAACAAGGACAAACAGGTTGTGCAAGACATCTAGCTGCTCTAGCAAAGACAATTCAAAAGACTGCACACGTGGTGATGTGCCACCCTCTCGAAGTAAACACTACACATGGTGTAGTGGCTTTTCTAAACTCACAAGCTTTCACTTTTTCACCAGTTAGAAAAGTAAAGATAGAAGAAACACTAACTAAGCCCCACATCACATGTGGCAGGGACAATCAACATGGCAACAGGACTGAATTCAGAAAGCCATGACCCACATGACTAAGCATTTGTCTCACAACAAGATCTTAAAATGAGATCAGATTTGGAAACCGAACCATTGAATAATCCAGATAAAATTATATACAGTGATGGCTGCTGCTACTAAGGAGATGAAGGAAATGTAGCTTCCTATGCTGTGGTGCAACAAAGTGGAAAAAACACACTAACTTTGGAAGCACATATCATTCCACAGCCAGCCTCTGCACAGATTGCAGAAATAGTTGCGTTAACACAAGCATTGAAACATGAAGAAGGCCAGAGAGTAAATGTATACACAGACTCTGCTTATGCATTTGGCGCTGTCCACATTGACGGTCCCCAGTGGATGAGAAGAGGTTTCCTGACTTCATCCAAAATTCCTGTCAAACATGCTGAAGCATTAAAAGCCCTACTGAAAGCGGCACTGCTGCTATCACATATTGCTGTAATGAAATGCAAAGGCCATCAAAAAACTGATACAGCAGTGGCAAAAGGAAATGATGCAGCAGACAAGGCAGCTAAGGTAGCAGGTGGCTACACACAGCAAATGATTTGTTTGAACAGTGAAAATCAAGAGCAACTCACATTGGAGAGCATCAAAGAAATGCAAGCACAAGCAGGAGTCCTATGAGCATAATCAATGGGCTCATAAGGGAGCCACCAAGACTGAAGGAATCTGGAGAGCTCATGATGGCAGACTTGTGGTACCAGCTAAACTATGCCACATTTTGATAAAACAAGCCAATGGCCCCACGCATGTTGGAAAACTAAGAACAACAAGAGACATAGAGTTAGAATTGTGGCACCCATTTATGAAGGAGATGGTTGAAAACTTTGTAACAGAATGTGATACTTGTTGTAAATTTAACAATAAAAGAACATAAAAGTGTCCAATGGGTCATTTCCAGTGCCAAACGTACCATTCAAAGAGATATGTATTGACTATACAGACATGGGAGCAGAGAATGTTGTAAGAGGGTACAGATATGTCTTGGTAATGGTCGATCGTTTCATTAAGTGGATTGAAGCCATTCCCTGCAAAAAAGAAGATGCCAATTCTGTAATCAAATGGTTAAAAAATGAACTCATACCAAGGTATAGAGTTCCACGTTGCATACGATCAGATAATGGGACACACTTCACTAGCCATAAGATTGAAGTAGAAAAGTACTTTGGCATCCATCCATCCATCCATCCATCGTCTACCGCTTATCCGGGATCGGGTCGCGGGGGCAGCAGCTCCAGTAAGGAACCCCAATCTTCCCTTCTCCGGGCCACATCCTCCAGCTCCGACTGGGGGATCCTGAGGCGTTCCCAGGCCAGTGAGGAGATATAATCTCTCCACCGAGTCCTGGGTCTTCCCAGGGGTCTCCTCCCAGCTGGACGTGCCTGGAACACCTCCCTAGGGAGGCGCCCAGGTGGCATCCTTACTAGATGCCCGAACCACCTCAACTGGCTCCTTTCAACGTAAAGGAGCAGCGGCTCTACACCGAGTCTCTCACGGATGGCTGAGCTTCTCACCCTATCTCTAAGGGAGACGCCAGCCACCCGTCTGAGAAAACCCATTTCGGCCGCTTGTACCCGTGATCTCGTTCTTTCGGTCATGACCCAGCCTTCATGACCATAGGTGAGGGTAGGAACGAAGATCGACCGGTAGATTGAGAGCTTTGCCTTCTGGCTCAGCTCTCTTTTCGTCACAACGGTGCGGTAAAGTGACTGTAATACCGCCCCCGCTGCTCCGATTCTCCGGCCAATCTCTCGCTCCATTGTCCCCTCACTCGCGAACAAGACCCCGAGGTACTTGAACTCCTTCACTTGGGGTAATGGCTCATTCCCTACCCGGAGTAGGCAATCCACCGGTTTCCTGCTGAGAGCCATGGCCTCAGATTTGGAGGTGCTGATCCTCATCCCAACCGCTTCACACTCGGCTGCGAACCGATCCAGTGACTGTTGAAGGTCACAGACCGATGATGCCATAAGGACCACATCATCTGCAAAGAGAAGCGATGAGATCCTCAGGTCACCGAACTGCAACCCCTCTCCTCCACGACTACGCCTCGATATCCTATCCATGAAAATCACGAACAGGATTGGTGATAAAGCGCAGCCCTGGCGGAGGCCAACATTCACGGGAAACGAGTCCGACTTACTGCCGAGTATCCGGACAGAACTCTCGCTTTGGGCGTACAGGGATTGGATGGCCCTCAAAAGTGACCCCCTCACCCCATACTCCCGCAGCACCTCCCACAGTATCACCCGGGGGACCCGGTCATACGCCTTCTCCAAATCCACAAAACACATGTAGACCGGATGGGCGTACTCCCAGGCCCCCTCCAGGATCCTTGTGAGAGTGAAGAGTTGGTCCGTTGTTCCACGACCAGGACGGAATCCGCATTGTTCCTCTTCAATCAGAGGTTCGACTACCGGCCGAACCCTCCTTTCCAGTACCTTGGAGTAGACTTTACCAGGGAGGCTGAGAAGTGTGATACCCCTGTAGTTGGCACACACTCTCTGGTCCCCCTTTTTAAATAGGGGAACCACCACCCCGGTCTGCCAACCCCTAGGCACTGTCCCAGACTTCCACGCAATGTTGACGAGGCGTGTCAACCAAGACAGCCCCTCAACACCCAAAGCCTTCAGCATTTCTGGACGGATCTCATCAACCCCTGCGGCTTTGCCACTGTGGAGTTGTTTGACTACCTCAGTGACTTCCATCAGGGAAATTGATGATGATCCCCCATCAGCTTCCAGCTCTGCCTCAACCATAGAGGGCGTGTTAGTCGGATTCAGGAGTTCCTCAAAGTGCTCCTTCCACCGGCCGATAACCTTCTCAGTTGAAGTCAGCAGGGTCCCACCCTTGCTGTACACAGCTTGGATGGTTCCTCGCTTCCCCCTCCTGAGGTGCCGGATGGTTTTCCAGAAGCACCTTGGTGCCGACCGAAAGTCCTTCTCCATAGCTTCTCCGAACTTCTCCCACACCCGCTGCTTTGCCTCTGACACGGCAGAAGCTGCCGCCATTCTAGTCCTTCGATACCCTGCAACTGTTTCCGGAGTCCTCCCGGATAACATAACCCGGAAGGACTCCTTTTTCAGTCGGACGGCTTCCCTGACCTCCCTGACCATACTTTGGCATAACACACAAATTTGGGTCAGTATATCCTCCGGCATCACAGGGTTTGGTAGAACGTGCAAATCAAACACTCAAAAGAAAAATTGCTAGAGCATGTTATGGTAACAAGTTAAAGTGGGTAAATACCCTACATTTGGCACTCATGTCAATGAGATCCTCACAAAGCCGTCAAACACATTTGTCTCCACATGAATTGTTAACCGGTAGACCAATGCTTGGCCCTCCAAGAGAAGGAGGGCATGGTCCTGTATTAGATCTATGACAGATTGAGGCAGATGAATATGTCAAGGCTTTGGCTAAAATCAATCGAGTTTTGTTTACACAGGTGGAAGCAGCAGCAGAGATACCTGACAAACCACCAGAGACTCCTGTTGGACCAGGTGATTGAGTAAGGGTCAAGGTCCACAAAAGAAAGTGGTCTGAACCTAGGTGGACTGGACCGTGGGAGGTGACAGAACGCACTTCACACGCGCTAAAAGGTAAAACAGGAGCTAATTGGCACCACCTCACAAATTGTGTACCTGCACTGGCGCCTTCTCGCTCATTAGCAGAAGTTAGACAAGATTTGAACCTGCTGGAACAAAACAGTAATGACTAATTGATTTGTGAATTTAGAATCAGCATCAGAGGATAAATTGTCCTTAGATTATATTCATTTTACCCCTGTCACAATTATTTGCATGTCCGTCTCAGTGAGTAGATAAAACCAGTTAAATGTTGCCAAAAATAGACAAGAAAATGAACCAGAATATTTCTCTGTGGGGAAACTCTCAGGTGTTAACTGGGTTAGCACTGCTTGCAATTCTTGTAGTACTCCCCTTGATGTGGTGGGAGTTTTGCCTGAATGAAGCAAACAAAGAACCAGACAATCTAACAACTAAACAAATCCAAAATGAGACTGCACCCTCTAACACCCTACTAATGAAACGAATAAAACGCATGAGACCCATGAAACGCGATGAAGCCGTAGATATTAAGGAAGGCGGAATTACCGTTACAGTAGAGAAAGACAAGATCACCTCGTTTGAATTTGATGTAAACACCATGATGTCTGCTAATGGCTTCAAATGGAGCACACATTCCAACAAAGCCAAGTATCTATGTACACCTCCCTGTAATTTTGCAAATGTGTTTGCACACTCGAACGGGGGATGGATTAATCTAAAGCACCCTTTGGTTGAAAAATGGAGAATCATTAGACGAAGCCCATGTTAGTGAGGTGAAAGTGAACGACCTAATCCTAATCCTGATCCAAGAACTCTGCCTAGTAATGGTCATCCGACAAATTGTAACCCTGTGGTCATCACGATTTTCAACCCTGACATCTTTGATTCTGGCCTGTACTATTTAGGAGCTAGCAACAAACAGTGGAGTAGAGAATTACTTCACAAGCTCCATGGAGCGTTGGTTTGGCCAGTACAAGATGATGATGTTGAGCATTCTGTTGATCATACCAATAATAATAGGTATATTAATACTGTGTGGAGGCTGCTGCATCCCATGCATCCGCACCCTGAGCACTAAACTGATCACCACTGCCCTGACCAAAGAGAGAGCCAATGAGACAGGTCAATTTTTGATGCAAGGGGAATACAAGCTTCTTTTAGCATATGACATAGAGGAGGAACTAGAAAGTCTGAAGGGAGATGTTTTCGTGTGAATAACTTTACAAAATGTTCACTCCTGCCATACCTCAGCCACTGATTTTACTATAGTTAGTCTCACACTGTAGGTACTGTCTAATACAGATACCTCAGTCTTATATAGACATTGCAAGTTACTGATATTTACAGTCTTTTACTGATGTTACAGGTATACTGAAATTTACAGTATTTTACTGATGTTACAAGTTTACTGAGATTTACAGTCTTATACTGAAAGTATTTTTTATATAACTGAAGTTAAATGTTTTATGCTGGAATAAAAAAGTGATGCTAAAAGGGATTTTTACTGGAACCAAAGGTAGATAATGCTACTACCAAAGGTATTTCTTATTAAAGATAATGCTACTACCGAAGGTATTTTATATTTTATTTTTACAGTTATTGTTTTCTACTTCAGGTACGTTTTATGATTGAAATAAAAACCAAACAACTAAGAATGTATTCTTTTATACCATAAGCTGTATTTGTACACCAATTGGTGCCTTATATTTACTAGATAATATACATACCATAAATGGTGTGTACGGAGGGAATTTGTGAAGTAAATAACTCCTGATTGTATTAATTCACACTTGATGATTATCACATGTATTTGTCGACCTCAATCAACATGTATTTTTGCACAACATTTATTTCTGCACAACATGTATTTCTGCACAAAATGTATAATGAGCACTATATTAGTTATGAATGTAAAACACGTCGGGTGTTTTTCTCTACATGATAAGTTTCAGGTCTACAAATCATCTCGTCACAACGCTGCTCTCAAAGGGGCGTGACCGTGCCAACGTGGACCAATGAGGAGAGGCAACGCCCAGATGAATAGAACTATGTCAAACTGTTGATGTGTATTCTGCACACTTTCTGCTTTACCAACAGACAGCTAACTGTATCTTTATTGATTCGGACTGTGGACTTGGTGTGCTGAAAGTGTCCTCGGCTGAGAGTATTATCGAAATGCTGTTATCATCACTTTAAATAAATACTATCTTGAACATTCAAGTTTGCTGGATTGATTTGAAAGGCAGTCATAGCGTCCTCAGAACTCCAAAACCCCACAGTTATTGAACGCTGATGTTTTGAGCATGTTCAAAATTACCGGACATACCCGACGTGTGCTTCATAAGATATGCAGACGTTACGTGACGTTAGACATACGTGAATACGGAATACGTAGGAGAATATTTACCTACGTAAATACAGTACGTGAATACTTACCTATGTAAATATAGTAAGTAAATACCTACGTGAATACCTACGTGACTACGTTAGAAGTACGTTAGATATAGGCTACATCGGCTGACGGTGAATCCTACAGCCAATTTATTGATAACGAGTGGATACCCTATTGCTACCCTATGTTAAGATTATGCCTTACGACGGAGTAACTTATTGAACGTGTTTCTACAGTACAGCTAGCGTTCAGCATTTTAGCCGTTCTCCAGCATCAGCATGACGTGAACCAAATGGCACTTTTCCAGCTCTGTTGGCCAGAGGCTCTGATACGTTTTAAATAGGTAAGTGATAAGCTATCAATGTTTGACATACGTATAATAATTTGTTATGTATACGTCAGCTACAACAGCGCTGTGGAAAAGTTGGACGTATTTGGACTCTGACACATTTTGAGCAAATTTTCATATACGCCGGCATGTTTCTGCCATACAGAACTGTGTATGTCTGGCGTGTTCGGCGTATCGTCTGCGTCCTTCAAACGATCATAACTTACCCTTAATTTATATCAACCTATTGCCGATATTTTTTATGCGCCGGCATACGTTTCTGTATTACGGATATGTGTGACAGGGCCTTTAGGGTTGTATCAATTTGTGACGCTTCCTTTCGGGTTGTTTGTAGCACTGGCCACCTTCCAGCGGCTCATGGACCGTTTTTTGCGCCCCCACTCTGCATATGCAGATATGCATTATTCTGATGAGAAGCAACAAAGCATACAGTATGTTGGTTAAAAAAGTATGTAAACTGTGCATTTCTCTTTTATAGCAATGGTACATGCAATTTTATTTTATTTTACTAAAGCTTTTTTTCTTCTTTCATCTTTCGCCTTTGTTTGGGGGCGACTCCAATGGTTGCAAAACGAAGTCAGATTGTATAGAAGTCTATGAGAAAATGACCCTACTTCTCACTGAATTTATTACCTCAGTAAACATTTTAACATCACAATAATTCAGCATGATGTTCATTTTGTAAATTATGTTCCCATTTAGAGTAAAATAGACAATAAAGCAGGGTATGCTTTAGGGCGGGGTTACCTTGCGATTGACAGGTCGCTACCACATGAATTTGACCAGTTAGGGTCCGTGTTTTCGTCTTAATTTTTTAACCCTTTCACAGTGTGTTTTCAGTTCATGAAAGTTAAATCTAACATTTGGTCATCTATAAATGTCTTGTTCAGTGTTTGGTTGTACTTAGCTGCACTCTTTCATGTCACTTCTGATTCCAAAAACAAGATGGCGGACAGCAAAAATGCCAAACTCAAGGCTTCAAAATTATAGTCCAAATACCATGGGTGACATCACGATGACAACTTCCACTTCTTATATACAGTAAATGGTTGTGTGTTTAAAGCTCTCCAGAGAGACACTTAAAAGAGAAATACTGTCTTCTAAACAACAGAGCAGGGGATGCTCCTCTCAGAGAAAGTGGGACTCACCCTTGTTAAGGCCCTGTCACACATATCCGTATGGCAGAAACATATGCTGGTGTATACGAAATATCGGCAATACGTTGATATAAATTAAGAGTAAGTTGTGATCGTTTGAAGGATGCAGACGATACGCCGAACACGGCAGACATACGGCCCTGTCACACAGTTCTGTATGGCAGAATCGTATGCCGGCGTATATGAAAAGTAGCTCAATATTTGTCAGAGTCCAAATATGTCCAACTTTTCCACAGCGGTGTTGTAGCTGACGTATACACAACAAATTATTATACGTATGTCAAATCTATTAATAGCGTATCACTTACTTATACAAAACGTATCAGAGCGTCTGGCCAATGGAGCTGGAAAAGTGCCATTTGGTTCACGTCATGCTGATGCTGGAGAACGGCTAGAATGCACTCTTGTCGCAGCCTCTCAGCATCCTCCATGCTCTCTGATGCTGGGTTAATGTATTCATCAAGATGTGCTATGAAGCTGCTCTTAAGACAGGGCATGCTTCCAAATAATGATTCCAAAATGAAACATTTTCCATGAAACATAACGTTTTGAACCCAAACAAAGTCAGTTCAGACTTGAGTGGGTATGTTTGTTCAAAAACTTTGTGCTTTGTCTCATAGTGGCGTTTCACATTGCCACTGTTTTCACTGTTTTCAATGTTTTCACTGTCCACTTTTCTCTTCTTAGAGAGCACCTTGTGTAGTTATTTTTCTCTCCCTGTCTGCCACTCCCTCGTCTCTTCGTCTGTGTTCCTTTCCCTGTCTACCGCTCACTCGTCTCTCCGTCTGTGTTCCTCTCCCTATCTGCCGCTCACTCGTCTCTCCGTCTGTGTTCTTCTCCCTGTCTGCCGTTCACTCGTCTCTCCGTCTTTTTTCTTTTCCCTATCTGCCACTCACTCATCTCTCCGTCTTTTTTCCTTTCCCTTTCTGCCGCTCACTCGCCTCTCCGTCCGTGTTCCTCTCACTGTCTGCCGCTCACTCGTCTCTCTGTCTGTGTTCCTCTCCCTGTCTGCCGCTCACTCGTCTCTCCGTCTGTGTTCCTCTCACTGTCTGCCGCTCACTCGTCTCTCTGTCTGTGTTCCTCTCCCTGTCTGCCGCTCACTCGTCTCTCCGTCTGTGTTCCTCTCCCTGTCTGCCGCTCACTCGTCTCTCCGTCTGTGTTCCTCTCCCTGTCTGCCGCTCACTCGTCTCTCTGTCCGTGATCCTCTCACTGTCTGCCGCTCACTCGTCTCTCCGTCTGTGTTCCTCTCACTGTCTGCCGCTCACTCGTCTCTCTGTCTGTGTTCCTCTCCCTGTCTGCCGCTCACTCGTCTCTCTGTCCGTGTTCCTCTCACTGTCTGCCGCTCACTCGTCTCTCCGTCTGTGTTCCTCTCACTGTCTGCCGCTCACTCGTCTCTCCGTCTGTGTTCCTCTCCCTGTCTGCCGCTCACTCGTCTCTCCGTCTGTGTTCCTCTCCCTATCTTCCGCTCACTCGTCTCTCCGTCTGTGTTCCTCTCCCTATCTGCCGCTCACTCGTCTCTCCGTCTGTGTTCTTCTCCGTGTCTGCCGCTCACTCGTCTCTCCGTCTGTGTTCCTCTCACTGTCTGCCGCTCACTCGTCTCTCTGTCTGTGTTCCTCTCCCTGTCTGGCGCTCACTCGTCTCTCCGTCTGTGTTCCTCTCCCTGTCTGCCGCTCACTCGTCTCTCCGTCTGTGTTCCTCTCCCTGTCTGCCGCTCACTCGTCTCTCTGTCCGTGTTCCTCTCACTGTCTGCCGCTCACTCGTCTCTCCGTCCGTGTTCCTCTCACTGTCTGCCGCTCACTCGTCTCTCCGTCTGTGTTCCTCTCCCTGTCTACCGCTCACTCGTCTCTCCGTCCTGTGTTCCTCTCACTGTCTGCCGCTCACTCGTCTCTCCGTCTGTGTTCCTCTCCCTGTCTGCCGCTCACTCGTCTCTCCGTCCGTGTTCCTCTCACTGTCTGCCGCTCACTCGTCTCTCTGTCTGTGTTCCTCTCCCTGTCTGCCGCTCACTCGTCTCTCTGTCCGTGTTCCTCTCACTGTCTGCCGCTCACTCGTCTCTCCGTCTGTGTTCCTCTCACTGTCTGCCGCTCACTCGTCTCTCCGTCTGTGTTCCTCTCCCTGTCTACCGCTCACTCGTCTCTCCGTCCGTGTTCCTCTCACTGTCTGCCGCTCACTCGTCTCTCCGTCTGTGTTCCTCTCCCTGTCTGCCGCTCACTCGTCTCTCTGTCCGTGATCCTCTCACTGTCTGCCGCTCACTCGTCTCTCCGTCTGTGTTCCTCTCACTGTCTGCCGCTCACTCGTCTCTCCGTCTGTGTTCCTCTCCCTGTCTGCCGCTCACTCGTCTCTCCGTCTGTGTTCCTCTCCCTATCTGCCGCTCACTCGTCTCTCCGTCTGTGTTCCTCTCCCTATCTGCCGCTCACTCGTCTCTCCGTCTGTGTTCTTCTCCGTGTCTGCCGCTCACTCATCTCTCCGTCTGTGTTCCTCTCACTGTCTGCCGCTCACTCGTCTCTCTGTCTGTGTTCCTCTCCCTGTCTGCCGCTCACTCGTCTCTCCGTCTGTGTTCCTCTCCCTGTCTGCCGCTCACTCGTCTCTCCGTCTGTGTTCCTCTCCCTGTCTGCCGCTCACTCGTCTCTCTGTCCGTGTTCCTCTCACTGTCTGCCGCTCACTCGTCTCTCCGTCTGTGTTCCTCTCCCTGTCTGCCGCTCACTCGTCTCTCCGTCCGTGTTCCTCTCACTGTCTGCCGCTCACTCGTCTCTCTGTCTGTGTTCCTCTCCCTGTCGGCCGCTCACTCGTCTCTCCGTCTGTGTTCCTCTCCTTGTCTGCCGCTCACTCGTCTCTCCGTCTGTGTTCCTCTCCCTTAATACTTTATTGATCATAGGTCTGGGTCCGTATAGGTCGGACATATTTAATAAATTATTTGCTTCCTTTTTGGGTGAATAAAATCATCTTTTTGAAAACCCACCTGTGACTACTCATGCATGCCAGCTTGGTCCCTCACAGAGATAATTATCTTATCACAACAACACAATCATTTTCACATGATAACGATTTAATTATCTTGTAAACACAATATAGTTCCTGTCAAGATAAAAAATTAACAGAATGATTATCTCATTCCCACAAGAATAGGTATTATGATATCTGAAGTGGAATCATTTTATGGAAACATAACATTACCATAACAGCATGCACTCCTGGCAAGTGCAGCACCTGATTTCAGCTGAAAATATCAAATCCATTATTTACCCTCGATTGTTCAGAGCATTTGAGTGTCTGTCAATCAAGGTCTAACACAGGCAGAGGTCGTCTTTCTTTCTCGTCTCATTGAACATTGAAATTGGCCTTCCTCATTTAAGACAAGCCAAACTAAAGGCACAGTACTCCGTGCAGATTCCATGAATATGCTATTGTTTAGAATATAATTTGGACTACATATTTGAATAAATTTGAAAACAGGTTAATTTTCATTTAATTTGCAGATAAAAACATTACATTTATTGAAATAACAGGATAATATTATATTTCATTAACTCAAGATAACAAAATAATTATCATGATCATCACAACTAAGATAATTATCCTTTTATCATAATCAAATTTATCAAGATCATTTCATTCTGAGATTACAGGATAAAAATAACTAACATGCTAATACATTTATGTGGAAATTATATAAATACACAATTTCTCAAAGTGGATGAGTAATATTTTGGAAAAGAAACTATTGTATTACCCGTCAGTATGATAGTAGGGAAACGACAAACAGCCACAGGGTCCGAGGGGAAAGTAGAAGATATGTGGACTGAAGGGATGAGTCGTCCATTTTCTTATTTCATCACACATGAATACACACACACACACACACACACACACACACACACACACACACACACACACACACACACGCACACCACACACACACACACACACACACACACACACATCATTTTCATTCAGCAGTGCAGAAACTGTGTTCTTAATAATTACAGCAGAGATATGATGTTTCTCTGCCCTTAATTAAAAAGACAGGATGGTGAATTTCAAATACTTGAGTGAGTTTTAACCCTCATGAACACGCTCAACTCTCTGCTAACTCTTACATTTAATAACTTTAACCTGACAAAGGAAATAACTGGTCAATTAGTTATGAATTCAATCTCACAAAGCTGTTGAAGAGACTGAAATCAAATGAAAAGTTGTAAATGAGGTTATGACACTTTAATATAGAGCTGCTGCATAAAATTAACATATAATTCAAGCTTGAAAATATTTTAAAACGTACCTTACTTTAAGCTTTAAACTAGGAATGTCAAAGTAAAAAATAAATCTCATTACACTGCAGATATCTACGCCAACAGAATTGAAAAACAATTCAACAATACTCAAGTCCTTTTTGAAGAGAAACCAAACGTGTAAGTACATGTCTGTGTTTTCCCTCTGGCTATGCAGAATATGAGTGGATATGCTCACAACAGAAAGCATTCATCAGTTTTCATGCTTTGTTCAGTGGTACTGGGGCAGTAAGTAACCATCCTATTTCTTAAGGGTATGAATCTGTTTGATGGACTCTTTTATGGCTGTTCACATTTCAGCTTCCTTGTAGATAAACAGGTTCAATTACAGAGAAGAAATGTTTGAAATTGTGGAAAGTGCAAAGTTTGGCTCAACAGTGACAGGTCCCATTAGTACTTTTTTATACTAGTATTATGTTGTGTTTGGTGCAGATGTTACAAACCTCCGGTTGGGAAACATCTTTTTATAAAACAGCGGTGAAAGTTGTTTCTGTGTCGTTTTTTTGGATCCAAAAGTGACATGAGAGAGTGGAGCAAAGACATTTTGAGACAATCAAAATGTATTTTTTCATAAACTGAAAACACACTGTGAAAGGGTTAAAATTAAGACGAAAACACAGAACAAACACAAACACCCACTCATACAGCGCCGTGGTAGCTACCTGTCAATCACAAGGTAGCCCCAGCAAGCATACGCTGCTTAATCATCTTCTTTAGTCTAAATGGGACCATCATTTATAAAATGAACATCATGCTGTGTTGAAGAAGACTTGAAAATATCGATTGAGTCCATAAACTTGTCAGGAAAATGTTTACTGAGCCAATAAATCAAGTGTGAAGAAAACTTGTTTTCTTATAGACTTCTATACAATACAACTTGTTTTTGCAACCAGTCGCTGGCTCTAAGAGGGAATGCAAGTCCAAGCACTTTTTAGACCTGGAGGTTGTCACTTGCTCATCTACAGTGATGGAAACAGCTCAATAATGTCTCTTTAATTTCTCTTCTCTCGTGTTTTTTTTGTGTATTCTTTAGTAATGGCAGGTGAAACGTATATCAATATGCTCTGGAGAAGGGAACATGAAAGCTTTGGCCTGCACAGCTTCAAGCTCATATCCCTTTTTTCCCTCAAGGTTGTCTTCTTTGCTCTTGCTGTGTCGTCTCTTTTGATATTGATATTATTATTATTTTCATATTCACTTAAAATAAAATTCACAGGTGACTAAATTATGTCACATTATGCTTGTTGAATGACATATTAGGAGGTGTAGGAAATCACTAAATGGGGTAGGCAGAAGGAAGAAAGCTTCATCATCATCAAATAACAAAAGGTGTTCACTGAATGCACTGAATTGGCACAGATTAATGATGCAGGGTGTGGATTTTATGAATGCAAACATGCTGATGGTTTTGCATATATTATGTTTACCATGTTCACTATCTTAGTTTAACTTGATAGCATGCTTACACTTGATAATTATCAAAGCAAAGTACAGCTAAGGCCTATGAAAAGGCATTAGTTGTGCAGGTATTTAGTCTTGAAACAAAGTATTGATCTAAAGTTATTAGAGTTCATCCTGTCGGGGACATGAATGTCTGTATCAAATTTTATGACAATCCATCCTCTAACTGTTGAGACATTTCACTCAGTGTTACAAAAAGCTTTACAATAAACAAACAATAAAAAAACAAAACAATATTGTAAAACACAATATCAAGTATAAGACATAAAATTACTGAAAGGCCAATCAATAACAATCTGCTTTAAAAATCTATTAAAAAATGTTTTCGAGTCCACTGGTATAAAATAATCAACTGAAATGTATTTTGTATAGTTCACTGGTGTCACGTAAAATAACTTTATGGTAATGAAGGCTGCAGCAGCAGTTTCCTCTTGCGTTGAGCTTTAGTACAACTGGAATTATATCTTAACATCGTCCTTTCTAAATGGTTCCCAGGGTGTTGGTCAGTATTACACTCTGCGTTTACAACACACGTGACACTTACTCTAATAACTAATCTTGAGGCGTTAACAAGAGCTGGCTCCCTTCACACTCAGTTTGTTCTAATGAAGGTCAAAGTTGACAGGGGATGGCGGGGGGGGGTCAACATTAAAATCAATCACAGGGCAGAAACCGATCGATCCAGCCGCCACCCACCTCCAGAGACACAGTAACTCATAAGGAGTATGGATCAGCTGTCATCCATGGAATTTGTGGCCTTCTCTCTCCGTCTTTTTTGCAACCATAATCAGTGAAAGCGTGAAGGCAGTATATTTTTCATAAAAACAGCCAGATGGCGACCAGCGCTCATCCATATCCGTCCTATTGACTTTGTTTTGCGTCTCAGATTATTATTTTTGTTTTGCGATTTGACCAATAAAGCTCATGAATATGAAGAGATAAAAACCTGTAAACTCCTATAAGAATATATTGCATTAACATTCATTCATAAGTGCATCTGCATTAGATATCCAGTTTTCCTGTAGCACTGTGTCAAGTGGTGATTTGGACCAAACTCTTTTAAGTTTCCTTAACCATTACTAAGAACTTGTTTAAACTCGCCATTTCCTACCCATGTCGTTGTTGTGCATAAACCTAACCAAACCTTAACCATAGTGTGACAGGGATATAACTAATATTTTTCAACAATAATATGTAATTGTTCTGGAGAGCACAAACAAACGATGCCGTCCCGCAGAGAGTGGCATCTGATCAGAAACTGTATGTGTCATTCTAGAGGGCAACATATTTAGTCATTTAACTTGAAGGACACATACCGGCAGACTGACAATAGCTTCCATTCACATATGTTTATAAACATTTTGAAGTCTCCCAATGATAATGGATTATGCATGAGCTTTTGCAGAATAAATTCAGACATAGCGGACATTTAACTCACATGACTGATCAGCTTTTTCTGCCGTCAGCGTCTTCTTGGATATTCGCAGAATGTGAGATTGCTTCGTCTCCGGGCAGCATGAAACATGGCCAATACTAGCTGACAAGAAAGAACAATTAAAACTTGCCCAATTGAAACAATTCCAGAAGAACTTCTTCCATTTTTCTCTCGGCCATGGAAACTTGCTTTTTTTTCATTTTGACATCTCAAAAGCTTAAACTTTGCCTTACAATTGAATGGAAACAGGGCTATTGTTTGTCAGCGCCTTCCAGCTCTAACAGATTTATCTTACAAAAAATGATGTAACCGTTTTCTGATCTTCAACCACTGTGGTTATGGTTTGGTTAAGCACAGAAACATGCTAGTTAATATTAGGGAATGAGGGTTGATGGTTAGTATCAGAATCAGAATCAGAAATCCTTTATTAGTGCCACAACAGGGAAATTTACATTGTTACAGCAAAAGAACATATGAGTAAAAGAACATATGAATTAAAGTGCTGAACACATGATAATTAAATAAAATAAATTACTAATATAAGTACAAAGCGGTTGAGTAGTCTATAAAGATGAATATTGCACATGGCAGGGACAATTGCACAACAGTGGTGGAAAAGTTTGTTCTTGGTGTGGTGGTCTACCAGTAGGAGACTAAGGTGTCTTAGGTTCATGCTTTGTTGACACAGCTATCCATCCCAACGTCCTTCATAAGACCTTTTGCAGTCCCGTTATGCAGTATATCTTCCTTTACCCTTCAGACACGAGAGGCCCTTGTCAAGAAAACGTAGGTCATTTTGGCATTTCAACAAATGACTAATTTGTCTTTTTTTCTTGTGAGGCTACTTCTCTTTGAAGTGACTGTCAATCACTGAGTGGTACAGTGGATGTCATCTTTTTTTTTCAGTTAACGAAATTGTTCACGTCTGTTCGGCCACGGGCATTTGAGGGATTAGTCGACATGGCGCTAACCAAAGTTGTAATCACTGCTCTGACGAGAGGCTGCCTGTCATCTGTAAAATCTTAAATGTAAATATGAATTATGAATACAAATTTACCCTTTTTAATAGAATTATTCATTTGCATAATTTTATCATTAAAAATTGGGTTAAGGTTTAAGACAGACCAGGCCTTTTTAGACTAGTAAAAACACATTGAGTATTTTATTTCTCATTAATAAGATCTTGTAATATATTATATTGTATATTTTAGTACGATAGCATCTGTTTTCCAGTACTTATATCCGAAATAAAAACATATTATTTGTTACAAATAGTTGTATAAGACATAAGCACTTGGTTCACCTCTAAAAATAAATATCGAGTGAATAAATAATAAATAATATGATGATTACCTAATTACACATCAAGCACATGTGAATGCAGCAAAGGAACGCTGCTGAAACCCCAAAAGCAGTTGACGATATCTCCTGTGTCTTCTGATTTATTCCACAAAAAATGTTTGACTTCAATTCCAGAGTTGTAACAATCATCATTTCCTGTTTACAAAGGCAGTTTCCCTCAGAAATAACTCATATAATTAACTTAATATGCAACAGATGCCAGAGACTGTAACAAAGCTCAAGCTTTGATTCAGAGACATTGTCAACACATTTTAGGAATTGTTCACAAGCTCTATGCTGCTTCAAAACATTTACTCCATGTTCCACCCTCAAATACAGATTAGTTTCTCCGTGATCTTCTACCAACCACTGTGAGCTCAATGGGGCTTTGCCATGTCTGCCGAGCTTAAGAAGATATTGCAAATAGTGGGGGGAAAAGATTCTCTTTTTTTTTAAAGAAGAAGAAGAAGCACTCCAGGAGTGAAAAATCCAAACATTACTCTTAAAGTGACTCAATGCCCTTGTGTGGGAGCGAGTTAGTCGTATCTTCACGGGGAGTTCTTCAGAAGGAGATAAGGAGTCCTGCGCTTCCTACCGCCTCGTCTCCGACAGGACCTCCGTATAACAGGAGTCAAATCTCAATCAGCCCTTCTGTCTGCCAGGAAATACCTGAGGAGAGAAAGAAAATCAATAACTGGCGCCGTTTCCCTAACACCTTGGTGGTTTTTCATTTGATCTCTATCACTTCTTATTAACTTCAAAATATGTTTCAGAGACTAAATGTCACAGAGGCACCATCCCCTGTTGTCTCAAGGAGTTGTCTGCTGACTTCAAAATAGGTTGAAAATGTCCTCAGTTGTGCAGCATCAACATCTTTGATTCGTTTCCCTCTTTGCTTCATCATGGTCTTTAAGATGTCACATATTACATTGTTCTTCCACGATCTAAAATGCTATTGTCAAAAGTTGGCCGTGACACCGCCATCTGTCAGTTTTACTGCACAAGCATACCACCCACATTACAGAGGTACAGAACTGTGAGATGAATCCTGCTGAGAAAAGGAAGTGATACTGCTGAACAAGAACACAGATGCTCAAAAAGTGCAATCCAGCTGTGACAAGAAGATAAACAGCTGTGAAACAGAGTTTGTGTATGGGATTTACGACTTTTATTAGAATGGAGATATTTTTAGTCACAGGAATTTCAGTGAGAATGGGTTGTGTGTGAACATGTCAGGAACACAAACTAGACACATTTATTAAAACAAAAAAAATGACACCATATAACTGGCACAACAAAGCATTGTGCGGTCTATCTTTACAAATGGATGTTCAAACACACCATACTACCATGATAATATACAACATTAGGGCTCAAGTGCTTTGTTTTTAACATCTTTTGAAAGCATTCATTGCCTGAATCCAACCCCTACCAACTTAATATTTGATCTTTGTTGTGCTGGAGGTGAACCTAAATCTAAAGGAGTAACTCTTCAGATAATCCTAAAGCTTATGAAGATTCAACATTTTTGGAAATGCTTTATTTTTACTTGAAAGACATTTAGATTAGAGGACCCTCTCGCGTCGAGTTTGGGAGATAATTAGCCTAGCTTAGCATAAAGACTGGAAGAAGGGAAACAGCTAGCCTGGCTCTGTCCAAAGTTTAAAAACACACCTACTAACACCTAAAACATACTTATTAACATGCTGTATCTAGTTTGTTTAATCCACACACAAACGAAAATATAAAAATGACAAATTGTGGCTTTAGAGGGATACATGGTTACTAGTAGGGTTACTATTTCTTGTAAAACAGCAGCCAAAAGCAGTGACAACAGGTGACAGGCTAGCTGTTTCCCACTGCTTCCACTTTCTTCAAACTTAAAAGACAGATGGAGTCATTTCCATTTCCTCATGTATCTTAGTAAGAAAGAAAATAAAAGTATTTCCAAAAATGTTAAACTATTCTTCCAAAATATCTATGGAGAGCTGATACTGGATATATACTGATATTTATGTCCTAATATCATAACATCTCAGCTTTTATTATGGAGGGATATGTAATTGGATGGTGCAGTTTTGGTTAAATAAGTTTTACTTTGACTCTAAACCTAACCCTAAGACACTTGTTTTTTTCTAAAGTGAAAATGTGCCTTAACAAGTCTATCACTGCGTATGAGCAACCACACACACATTCACATAACCTAAAATTCCAGTGTGAAATTGGTGACTTTTTCTTCCAGGTATGTTATGATTAATTCTCAGAATGTTCTAATCTGCTCCGACGCTGTAGATGTATTAAGCTCAGGATCGTTCCCAGCAGAGCCAGAGGGGGTAACAGTCAAATCCACGTGTTGCAGGGAATGGTAATGTGGCATTTACTCAAATACCCCCCCCCCCACCCCTCTTTTAAAATCCACCACTACTCTTTATGAAAATGACTTGTAAAAGCACACTTTAAAGTCAAATAAATACTCTAATACTCAAAGTAAATCCCTAAATATCCGAATAAAGTCTTTTGTGTAGCTGCCTGCCATTGCATCAAGTGAGTTTGTTTGTGTATGTTTGGGGGTGGTTGCATTACACACACACACACACACACACACACACACACACACACACACACACACACACACACACACACACACAACACACACACAAACACACACACAAACACACACACAAACACACAAACACATAGAGCTGCATTAGACTCTGTGGTGAAACTAATCCTGTTACAGTGTCTGGATATTTGTATGCTCTCGCGCACTGTAACCTTGATTTGCTGGGACAGAGTCGCCCTGGTTACAAAATCAGTGTTTTTTAGCCTTTTTTCTCTCTTTCTTTGTCCTTTTATTTTATCTACAAGGGGCATGCATGTTCTCGTCACTGGGCATCCTTATCAGTGGCTGTCCAGAGCCCCACCCCTCCATGGCCCCTGGAGTGGGTGCACTGGATGACTGCACACACACACACACACGCACGCACGCACACACGCACGCACACACACGCACGCACGCACGCACGCACGCACACACACACACACACACACACACACACACACACACACACAGCATAAACACAAACTCTGCTAACATGGTTGTATGCGTGTAAGAGGCTGAGAGTTAAAATAAGGTGCTGGGAAGATTTTGTGGCTTAAGGCTTTGTCCCAATTCTCACCTCAATCCTTCCCCTTATTTAATTATCACCCACACAAAACACAAAAGTTTCAACAAAAACAGAGCCACAAAAGGTCATGATGAAATGTCTCCGCCCAGGAGCACTCACAACCTCTGCACGTCCTCAGCCTCTGGAAGCAAAACCGTGTGGTGGCTGAGAGAGCTAAACACACTGCAGCTAATAAAAACATGTGCAAAAGACAAATCACTAGTAAATCATAAACATTTCTTTACCACTTTGACAACATATACGCAAAGAAATCACAACCTAATGTTGCTGCAAGTCAGGCAGAACAATGGAGCTGAGTGAACAACACAATCAAACTTTCTGGAGGCAGTAAAAACAGAGTATTTGTTACACCAGAAGGTGTATAGCCAATACAAGGCCATTCATCTACAGACATCTATAAGAGTTTCATTGTTCCTTGTGATAGGCTTTAGAGCATTAGGCTTAATGTCACTTCATAAGTTGCTCTGTAGTTTGCTCTACAGCTCGCACCGTGGCTTGGATGATGCTCTACCCCTAACACCTGAGCTCTGTTTGTTTGTATGGAAACATTTTGGCAAATCTCAGACATTGACAACAATCAACAGGATTCTTTTTAATGCTGAAGAAAAAGCCTACATTTAAAGGCAGTTAAGCAAGCGTGTGTTTCTATATTTTATTTAAAAATAAATACATTTATGGATTTTTTATCTGAGCGATGGCTGTCGCCCGACAGAGCAGCTTTCTGCAGTATGTCTATGATGTGCATTTACTGATTTGTGGCACTCGGAAAAAAGGAGTGCAAAGTGCATAGATCAGGCTTTAGGTGTTATTGACACAATTTAATATTACATTACCATCCTTTTCCTCGAGCGGCTCATAAGATATTATGAATAGCTGTTACTGCTATAGGTCTGGTGATGAAAATCTCCATTTGGAAGAAGGGGATAAAAGGAGTTGGGAAAACCACTCACACGCCGCATAATTTGCTTCTATTTTTGTGTATCCTGTTGGTGTATAAATGTATTACATGTACAGTCAAAGCGCGTACAGCAATGTCGGCATGTCTATTAATAGTTCAGCATGGAAAAACTCGACATGTGACAGTCAGCTCTGTCACCTCTGGCTCAGACCTCTTGATCCCGTTCACCCTCCAGTCCTCTGACTGACAGCCCCCATCTGTGCTGCGAGAGAGAGAGAGGTGCAGAGTACAACTGCAGTGCAGTATACAGATAGTGTGTTATGGTCATTTTAGATTTAGAACTTTAATTGGATGTATTTTTATTTAAACATAAATATTCTAGCTTTCCGCTTCAGTGTGCACCGAACACACCTCAATCAAATCAAATGAAAATGAAGCACTCAAAACCAAACAAGAGCAATTCAAATCAGAATAAAACAAACAAAAGAACACAAATACAAAACCAGCTGCATATCCCTGTCTTACTACGCCAGTTCTCCTCTCCGATTATCCATCTCATAGGCATTCAATATGTTGTTTTTAAAAATGCAAAGGAAAAGAGGTATTTAGGTCCTAATTTCACAAACATAATTCAATTTTGAAGCAGTATGTGAATGACTGATAGTACAAACCATCAAATAAACATCCAGAGTTAAAATATCCTGATATATATAATATCCATGAAAACAGTTAAAAATAATCCTCTTTTTCAAGTACAGTAACATGTAGGTATTTATCGAGAGCTTGCGTCGTTATGTGTTCATACAGCTTCCCTTTATTAAGGCTGTTAACTCAATCTAAAGCAACCAAATCAATCAGAAAAGAAATCCGTCGTAAAATCCAATAAATATTATAGTAGTTTTGAATGGATAAGAGATGAGACTTGTTCAATCAGACTGGTTGATAAAGTTTGAGAACTTCTTTCATCCCCATTATATATAAAACTGAATAAAAATAGGATTTATTTTATTTACTGTTTGATTTAAAATCAGATTTGGCAGTTGCATGAATAATGAGCAATTACTTTGTTCTGTGAGAAACCTTTCATTAAATACATTTAATCTTAGATCGTGCTAAAATATAGAAATTCGCAAATATAACAGTTTATTATAACCTTCAAAGCATATTTACTGCGACGATTGATTGAAAAAGAGTTTTGAAACATTGTTTAACATCTGCATAATGGCAACCAAGGCTGATCTATGCAGAGTTTGTGCTGCACATCCTTGATGGATGTTACATAACAGGAAGTCAGCCTGCTGCTGCTGCTGCTGCTGCTGCTGCTGCTGCTGCTGCTGCTGCTGCTTGTCCTCTGGCTGCATGAAATGACCTTTATGTGACACCCTTGTAGGAAACACGGGTAACTGAAAGATCAACTGGAAGTTGACCAGCAGTATTTTCTGCACCCTGTCACCTTGATGTCAAGGAGGCTTTAATGAGAGTATAACTCCTTGTACCTGCCAGCAGCCTTCACTTCCAGCTGTACTATGGATCTCTCAAAAGGAAGGTTAAGAGATAGTTGATCCTCAACACGAAGGATTAGACAATAATGGGTTTAAAGTTGCAAATGAATCAAATGAAATGTAATTGTCCAGAATGTGATGTATAAGACATTTGCGAGAGCATACGTGACTGGAAAAATTATTACAGAAGACAACATACTGCAGCCATAATCTGTAGAAAATATTGGTACCACACAACAAGCAATTAAAGGAAATGTCAAACCCACACAGGTGTAGCATTGTTAGCATCCTTAGCTGTGGATTTCCAGCAGAGTAGCTTTGCATATGCAAGCTGTTATAACTTAAACATCCAGGCCATCCCGAACGCATCGATACAGAGTATTTAAAGAGTTGGGGTGGGGTCACGGTTTATCTATTCTAATGTAAGCTACAATCATTAGCATGCCCGGCTAAATAGCACACTTCTATGGCAAAGCAGCCAATCATTAAGTTTTACATTAGTTTGTGGAGTTACAGCACCCATAGATCCTCAAATGGTGAGGATGCAGGTTGCCTATGGACATGTGTTTGAGAGATATGTAGCTTGTTAATATCTGGACATGTCTGCGAGTCCAAATCTGTAGTGTGATAATTGTTTTGACAGGCAATGATAGCATTGGCGACCTAAAGCCAATGAGAGCTCAAGATACAGGGTGAGGGAAATATATATATACCAATATACCCTTCTAGTGAAATGTATTGTAATGTGTGACCCCTGTCATGGGCAGAACACAACAAGTTCATGATATCCCATTATATGTTGTGTAATGTGATCAGTACAGCAATCTGAATCTGTCAGAAAGTGTGTAGTTGCCATAAGGGGAGTGGGGCTTGTGCAAATGTGCAACTGGTCAACAAAATGACCAGAATGGCCTAAACAATCAGACATTCAAACAGCTACAACAACGGAAAACTGCTCTGGAAGAAAAGTTAACGTCTAACTTCAATGCTGTGAACAGAAGGCTGTGAAGGCCACTGAGGGGGTGGGTTTGTCTACACTTTAAAAACAGTGCAGATTCAGTAGAGACATGTATTTTTAGTCATATCTTTTGCAAGTGTGTCAAAAAAAACTTTCTTCCTTTCTCTCTTTAATAAAATGATATGCTCTGCCACTAAGAGATATGAGTAAAATACCATTATCACAACCCTCGTGCCTATTTCCAATGGAGACCAAATTGAAATCAAGTGAAGCAGATAGGGGGGTATGTTTGATTTGTCTTATACCCTCAACCTTCACACACCTTATCTCTCTATCCTGGCGTTACATTGTCAGAGAAAAGCCTTGCAGGTGGAAACAAAAACTTGCTCTCTTAAACATGTGGCGGCCCAAAGGGGTCAATAATTTCTATGAAAACAATTTCCTTCCTGCAGAGATTAGACGGAGACATTTGTATTTGTTCTGACAATGAAGAAACGCCTTTGTCTTATCCTTGTGTAGAGGTCCTTGAAAGTGATGGTGGAAGAGTTTGCCATCCAACCAAAGAGCTTTTTAGGTGGAGAAAAGTAGAACTGGAGGACTATAGGTATGAAGAATAGACAAATATTTAGAAACTGCAAAGAGGTAACACTACATATATTTATATCATGGCATTTTATCACATTTCAATCTAGTATTGAATTTTACTTAACATATCCAAATCCCTTAAAAATCCTTAAATTTAGTTAAATTGTTCACTTTTGTAAGTAAAGCTCAAACAGTAAAATAGATCTTTTATTGTAATTTTCGACTGACAGGGCAGAACTGATGAGTCTAATTTAAGTTCACAGATTTTAAAGGATTAGTATATGTCATCATGACAGAACTATTAAGCTGCTATGGCAACATGTATTTATATGATATGCATCAAAGTTAAAGTGGGAGATTCCTGATGTAAAGAGAACAAGTTGAACAGAATTACAACTACCGTGTAAGTCACGTGATGTCATGGGGCCCAAAAAGACATATTCCCATTGGGAAAGAGACGTCTGTAAATCAGCATATCATTTCTTTTTGTTAAATTAACTTTCCAGTACAAACACTTGACTAGTTTCATTTAAATCTTTAGGTCTTAAAAGTTGTAAACTTCACTAATAGCCAAATCTAGAGTTATTTGCCTTCCCCCATTAATGTGACTGAGCCGAGACCGGCCGAGACGGAGCTGCTTTTTGGGTTTTAAGGAAAGTGCAAGAGCGCATGCTCTATGGGCCCCATGGATGTGGAAGATCGCCAGTTTCCACTGAGGTTTCTCAGATGATTCTTTGTAACAAACCATCTAGCCCATCAGGTTAGAAATAAACAGACTGTGTCACCTTGGCACTGGTGTAAAGGTTGCTCTGATTTGAATAAATGAGCATCAAATTATATCCAGGTCTAAATAGTACCTATTGACCTTAATAAAACATAAAAAGGCCCGTCATCAATGACAGCTTATATATTAATACTGTATTATCCCTTTCAATGTGATCCAACTCACTCAGAAAGCCTCTTTGTTTATCACTTAAATAACTGAGAAGGCATTCAAGTTTCTTCTTCTCTGTGTACAAGTGATTGATGCTTGCCCATCCAGTCCACTATCATTTCTTCTGCATGTGTTGGCTTCAGATGAATCTCACTCTGGGCAGTGGTGAATTTTGATGAATGGTGGAGGTAATGGCGGATGACAGCCGGAGTGGCCCCCGCGCAAGATGAGTCAAGGAACCCGGCAGTCTCTTCCCAAATGATGACATTTGATTTTCTCTGGTGCATTTTTCCTTCAGTATGGTAGGTGCAGAGGCGACAATCAATAGCTCTCTCTTGTTCTCACTTTCCCCCCTCATCGCCCCTTCGCCTCTTCTTCTCTCCCTCCCCGTGTCTGTGCATTTTCTTTTCAATCTCTCCGACTCTATTGAGCTCTCTTTTCTCCTTCTATTCTCATTATTTTGTGTTTTACCTAGCTCATCTCCTGTTCTCTCTCCGTCTCCTTCCTTCTTGCATCCCCTGGCTCTGTCATCCTTGACTCTCAGCGGCACATATCTGTGTATAACTAATGATAATGGACTTTGTACCCTGATGTGGGAATTCTGCAATCAGCCACTCTGCATGACATATGCGTTGATGGCCTTAATTTTCTCAGACTTGAATGCCCCTAAAGATCATCAACAGTGAGGAGACAGAGCACACAAATAAACACAACAAAGACAGAGTGATTCATTCTGACTGCAAGAGTGCGCTACGATGATGGTGATCCAGTCAGCTACGGCAAAACAAAAACAGCCAAGAAATCCAGCTCAATGGACATCACAGTATGTCCTCCTGTCTTGATTTCTCTCTCCTGTCTCATGTAAGATATTTTTCTCAAGCACTTCTTAGTCAATACAGATGTACATAATATGTTCTCTTATGGGCCAGTTAAAACAAATAATTCCGTCAATGTACATCTTCTAAAAGTGCTTGTTTTGGCCACTGACATGCTTAGATTGTTATTAGAAGTGTCGGACAACATTATGGAAAGGACCCTACAGAGAAATAAAGTGTTTCTCTTCACCTGTCGCTTGATCTCACCAAGCGACATTCGTTTTGCAACAAGAAGGTTAGGCCTCATGCACATTGTCCAAATCAGCTAAATATTCAGCCATTTAAAATGTTTTAGAAAACACTTTCTGTACTCCCACACAACAAACTCTTACCGGCACTCGTCTCTCTAACTCTCACTCACGTTTTCACAACACCTCTTGCGGGATTTCAGAACGAGACTTCTCCTTGAGCGAGACTTGGTTGAACACGATAACAAACGTCTGTTTCAAGCGAACGGTAAAGTAAAACCTCCAGACAAGAGCTACATTTAATTTTCAGATCAATTTACAATGTGATATTAGAGATCTTAATAATACTAATCTAAAGGCTGACACCAGAAAGGCCCGACGCTCTTCTCTCACAAAGCAATCCATGTAATAGCTATGCTATACTATAAGTATGGGAAGTGTCTTACTGTATCTTTGCACAGGTCTGCACTGAAACCTGTATGATTTGTATTACTTGTCAATTCGACATACATTTTTGTCGAGAGTTACTTATATTTTTCCTGACATTCAGACATATTCGAAGCAATTTCAGGCTTCATGGTCTTGCCCAAGGACACTTTAACACGTGATCCAACCACCAACCCTACAAATAATGTAATGTATAATCTTCGATCTGGACTACAGGCACTTTCATTGTACTTTATTTTATTTTTTACCTCTCATCATTGTGAATTTAACTGTTGTTAATAATTTTTAATTGCCTCTGCGTTTTACAAACAAAATTGCCTTTCCTTGCCTTAGTTTGGTTTGGGCTGTCTGTGGTACCAGACTCTTATTAGGAACACGAGTGCTGGTTCTGTGTCCAACCCATGGAAGAGCTGCTGTTTCTGCAGCCAGGGAAAGAGGAGCTGGAGCACCGGGCAGAACAATAATTCAGCTCTCCATCCCCCTCCACTCCACTCACCACAGAGCAGAGCCAGCATCAAAGCCAACTGTCCTGCTTTAATCTTCTGGACCGGTCTTGCGAGGATCCTGTCTGCTCGACCGGCCTGACGGTGTCATCGTAACTGAATTTGTGTCCCGGCGAACAGAGAGGAAGTGTGAGAGCTCTCTCCACTCTTTCCTCACACAAACTTCTTTCTCTCTGTCTCTGTCATGCATACTCAATCCTATTGTCACATTTTGTCTTTAATCTCCCTGTTTATCACTCTCTGCTACGCACAGACACACACACTCATGCACATAACTGGCAGAAGATAATGTTGGACGTCTGATCACCCATGGGAGGAAGCAGGAATATGCTCATGTGACGCCACAGAGGAGTGATGGCAGCTTATCAGAGGCATCTGCTCCTTCATGGAGCCAGCATCATCTCAACACAACACAAGCCAAACTGAAGAAAGAGTAAAAAAACATCTTCAGAAAATAGAACCGGCACATGGTCATTTTTGGCTTTTCCATTGCCATATTTTCTGTCTCGTTTTTTTTATCAAGTAGGGTTTGCATCCCCGCTGCCAGCCATCAAACCCTTAAAACAAACCGACAAGCCTCAGGCAGGATGTTATTTCCCTCCTTGACACTGAAAACACATGTTCATCTACTAACAACGTATGTGTTGTGAATGCTGTTGATACTGTGGTGTTGTGTACCGTTTGTGAAAGGTAAAATCCTCCCCCTCAGTACTATCCAAGTGAAGAAAAGTATGTTGTCTGCGATCAACGTTGAGAAGTGGAAATGTGGGATGAAGGAAAAGGGCATGGGGGGTAAAAAGAAAACTCTCTGAGACACTCAGTCAAGGAGTTGAGCATTTATTGTTATAGTTAGTTTAGTAAAGGTTATGCAGTTACAAGGACTCTTCTGCACAAAACCTAAGCATACATCACATAAGGAAAAGTTTGGTGTGACCATGTAGTACACTTGAATGTGAATATATGAATGTGATACACAATGGAATTTTTAATCAAAATCTTTTTTAGATGCCAAAACATAATCCTCTTGGTTTCTGTTTGATCTGATTTGTTAAAAGTAAAAGTTTCTCAGTAAAATAGCAAAATTGTTTCTTCAAACTCCAAACTGAACTATACTATTAGTCAAATTATCAATTAGTGAATCAACAGAAAGAAAGTTCATTGAGAACTATTTTCTATCATTTAAGTCCTTTTTCAAGCAGAAATGCTGGTTCAAGTTTCTCCAATGTGAGGATTTATGCTTTTAAATCATTGTAAATTAATGTTTGATCAGAAGAAAACAAGAACAAGAACAATCCATTTTATTCATATACACATTGAAACGGTTAGTTTGCAGCCTTATAAACAGAATACAACTGTTACAAACCGGTTTGATTTGGTTTGGTTTGATTTTCCTATAGAATCCTGTTTTTATTTAACATTTAGGAAAATGTTGAATGCTGAACGATTCATCGAACATCCAGTTTAAAAGTATTTTAAACAATAAGCATTTTCTACAATATCCACTTCTCTCATCTAGAGCAGGATTAGGTGTTGTATGGTTATGTTTAGGTGATACAGGTTAGGGAAAGATCATGCTGTTGCTTTATTATTGAAAAAGTCAACGCTAGATTTAAGCACAAGACGAGCTATGTGACTTTTTAAATGTGTAAGCAAACCACAGTCTTTCTCTAGCCTTAACCAAGTGTTCCAGAAAAAACTAACAACCAGGATGCAAACCACAGTTTTTGTGTCTAAAGTCCTGCATTTTGCACACCCAGCCGTCTACCCTGAACTCCTCCCACGACGTCTGTGTAGTCTAATAATGTTGCACTTGCTGGATTGAAAGAAACGTTGCTAGTGAGCATAACCCAGGTGGCAATTATTTTTCTTCCAGCTTGTATTTGGCCGAGCAACTTTTCAGTATACATTAAAAACATTTTGTAATTGACAGGGTTGGAATTCCAAACTTGGCTAATGATGTGTGTTTGTGTTTGTGTGTGTGTGTGTGTGTGTGTGTGTGTGTGTGTGTGTGTGTGTGTGTGTGTGTGTGTGTGTCATAATGATCGCCTCATGGCTGCCCTCCCCTACTTAGATCACTACCAAACTTTTTGAAAATGATTGTGTTGCTACAATCAGCCAAATAAAACTGAAAACAATACCTCCCTTCTGGCAGAGGCAAAACATGTCTTCAAGCTTGGATCTTTAGTACATATGCAGGTTGCAGGGGAGCCGTGTCTCTACAACCCAAACAGTGTTTGACGTGTGCTGCGGGGCTTTTGCCAGGCCTTGGTTGTAACTAAGAAACACAGCTGTCCTGTGGCTGATAGCACCTGAGGAACACTCAGCAGTAACTGGATGGCTGTTTGTTTTTTATAATCTGTCGGTGGAAGGTGCAGGCGGCGTGCCAACAGGAGTCACAGGTGAATTAGGGTGCACAATAGGAGCCGAATGAGAGTGGACACCGAAGACACCACGAGTTAAAGGTGGTAGATCTTGGACTGTAAACACATTCAATTTAATGACCTAATAATTCATAAAGTCTGGCTGCAGTGTCAAAATCGCACAGCGCAGATGGTAATGAGCTGGGAACACTGTCTTCCCTGCAGTTTTATGTTTTTTATCTGGTAGGAAACCAATTATGCCTGACAGATTTAATATTACGAGTTTGAGCCAGGGTGACGCACAATACAGCTGCTCCCTGTGCATTTTGACACACAATATTTGTCATTGCATCCAAACTGTTCCCTGCACAACAGTCAACATTTTCCGAGTTCAGGATATTGGATGGAACACGTTTGTTAGAATTATCTTTCTGCTGAGAAATGCAATAAAGAAGTGAGTTATATCTCCCGTTTATGATGTATTGGTGGTTATTAAAGTGAAAGGTTGGATTTCTATATTTACCCAGGGAAGAATTGCTATGTATCTGCTGTATGTATTCAATTCAGTTTAATAAAAGTTTATACAGTGCTGTACAGTGATATGTTTAATGTACTCCAGCACAGTATATATAATAAGTAATAAGAAAATCCCTTTTACTTCTGGGTTTTGATTTATATTTATTTGTATATAGGCCATAATACCAATACATTAAAGATGGTGTTAATGTTCTTGTTGGGGAAACAATATAGGAACTTCTTATACATGGTGGTCAGCCAATTTTAGCAAACCAATAATAATTACACATCACTAAACTTCAGTAAATGTTGCACATAGTAACTTTATTTAATCAGGAAGTTTCTTTGAGATCAAAATCCCATTTTTCGATTGCAACCTGAGATCAAAATATATTATTTATTTACTTATTTATTTACAGGGACAATGCACTTTGATCAACATCACTGCGAATGTGCCACTGCAAGTTAAAAGGTGAATCTTTAACCGTTATCTTTTCCCCACATGTTGAATTAGACTAAATTCTGTCAATTCTGCACCTCATGATTTAGGTTCAGTGCCAATGCACTAAGTAGTCTGTCCTATACATGGGGGGATTCTCAAAGTAAAGGATGCTTCCTTGATAGGACGGGTCCTCCAAGGTGGGGTCCTACAGAAGCTTGGCAAGACCCATTCAACTGAATTGTCAATTTCTCACCTCAAGTTTGTTCGGACACAGATTTTGCTGTTGAGGTGAAATAACTGAAAGTTTAAAAGCATATTTGCCTTGTTTCCAAATCAAGGGACAGGAAATACATCGTGGGCATAGGATTTTGGAGGGTTTAGAAGTGCAGAGGAGACAGGTAGAATTTGAAGGATCAAATACAGTCCTCTAGCGGGATTTGAGCATCCTTGGAATTTAGCCGTTTAATGATCCTTCCTTGACTTTGTGAAACATCCAACGTGTAGCAAAGCAGAATGTAAAGGTGGATGATGAGGAGACACAGACCTGCATTGACTTTTCTTTATCAACCTTAACCATGATCTGTCCCTAATTTTACTCAAGTGTTTAGGTTGCCTTTTCATATCCACACCTTAACTTAGTGTATTTACAATAACTGCACTCTTTCCTAACCTTAAACATATACACAGATGCACAGAGAAAGTGAGAATTTTATAAATGTTGGCATTGGATATTTTTTGAAGAATTGTCCAGAATCTGTATTCTCGTCTGGCGATGAGGTTGGTAATCGAGGCCCATTCACACAAAACGGAGGCGTTTTCAGCTTGAAGCAATCATCAGCGTAATCAAATCAGCAGAAATGGGCTGCTTCCCTATAACAGCCACACGTATAAAGCTATGTGGCCCTTAAAAGCTTCTTGATTGATCTTTGTATTAAAAGGGCGAAGGGTCCTACTCACTTTTCACCCAATATAGATGTGAGCACCTTTCAAACACACTTAACTACTACTACACTATAAAGCTGTAAAGTCACCACGTTAACCCGCAGTTAATATTTCATTTCAAATCCTGGTGGGAGGAGCCAATGCAATCGGCAGCTGTACAGACTTCACTGTTGAGCCTTAATAAGAGACCTTAATAAACCTCATAATAACAATGCTGGACAGGAACTAAAGCAGAGTGCTTCGTCTTAACCAGCAGTCCAGAATGGCTGATGGCTACTAAACTTTAATTTAGAAACCATCAGTTGCTTAAACAGTGCTTTCAGACATCTCATCATTGTAAAAGCTCATATACTTCCCTGTTTGACTAGTACAAGCAGATGTGTGTAATAATCTCAACAACTATTCAACGGATTTCCATGAAATGTCGTACAGACATTCATGGTACCCAGAGGATGAACCTTAATGACTTTGGGGTTCCCTTGACTTTACCACTAACACCATCATGAGGTTGGCATTCGGATTTGAGTGAAAAAGCTCAACAACTATTTGATGGATTGCAATACAATTTGGTATACACATTTGTGTCCCATTTTGGATAATTTTTGTATAGCTTTGATGACCCCGTGACTTTTCATCCACTAATCTAATCGTCAAGTTAAAATTTCAATTTGCCCCGATAAGATGGTTTATGATCAAATACCTGCATAATTAATGACATTCCCATCAGCCTCAGCTGCACTTGGACTAAGTGCTAGTTTGCAAATGTTAGCATGCTAACACGCCAAACTAAGAAGGCAGAAATTGTAAACACCCAAACATCTGCACATCAGCATTGTCATTGAGAGCATTTTAGCATGCTGACGCCGCCAGCACGGCTGTAGACTCACAGCCCTGTTAGCCAACAACTGAAATATTTGATGAGTTTATATAATGTTCAATGAATGCCTACTGGTTATCCCTTTAATTATTTAGAGTTTACTTGGAGTTATCTCTGGACCCCTTGGGTTAAGAACCACTGTATAAAGTAAAAAGTACAATATTTCCGTCTCAAATGTTACTCACACAATTCAAAACTACAAGTACAGTATTTAAATAATTGTACTTTTCACCTCTAGTAATGCAGCTTGAATTTTTAAATCCTGCTGACATTTAGGAGTGCAAGGTTGCCTCGTCTAGCTTTGATAAGCAGCATTGTAGTGATTAGTAACAGCAGTAAGTTTCATGGACGGCTCCATTAGAGTAATTGCTTGGAAAGAACAAGGAGACTATTTTCCAGAAGTGGACACCTGTAGTTTCTTATTGATATGAATTATGGCTTCATACAGACAAGAAAAGTCTTTAAGTGCCGTGTTGGTAAGGAGTTAAACTGAATGAAAGACTAAGAGCTGCAATGTTTGAATAATCTTAATTCTACAATTGTTTTAATTGTATTTGTGAGTAAAGGATTTGAAAGGATTTACTGATTTGTACATTTTGTTGGGTTTTTGTTTTAGTCTCTTGACTGGTTTTGCTAAGAAATGCTACACAAATATATCAATTATTGGTTTAAAGTGAGACAAATGCTAATGAAGAATGTGAGTAAAACTCTCCATTTAAACTGAAGGTCAGACTCGTCCGTCACAAATTGATTTATAATTGAAATGAAGTCAAATGACTCCATCAAAGCCATCAAACTCGTCAACGGGGCCACCATCAAGGACAGAGGGTGGTTATGATCTCCCTGCCCCTTCACCTCCTTCTACTCCACCACCACCTCATCTCTTTCAGACAATGCATAAGATCATTCATTTGAGCGTGTGCACTTTTGACTGAGCTACAAATAGGCCCTAACTGCCTCCCTGCAGTTCCTGCCACAGATGATTATCATTGCGACGATTAAAGCATTGAGTAATGCGTCCCTCAGGGGCCGCTGCTGCATGTCTCCTCCATCACTGCCACTGACCCTCTTGTTAGCCCAATCCTGCCTAGTGGACAGAGCGAAAAGAAAAAAAAGTGCCGCCGGTGCTCTCTTTGCCAAGGGGTGGTTGACTGTTTTGATTTGGCTCCAAAAATCACAACTGTTTGTTTTTTTCTTTATCTTGCTTTGTTTTGTTTTGATTTGATTCAATTCATTCAAAATGGTGTAATGCTGAGGCTGCTCCTAGATGTGCAATTTTATTTCTACAGCTTAAGCCTCAGTATCCCATTTCTCGCTTTCTCAAAACCTCTCGCACAATGTTTTCAAGAGCGTCATCCACTGACTAACTTCCCAAACCGTCTAATTAACAGGATACTTGAGAAGTTTATCATTACTCAGCAGCACGCTTAATCATTTCTCATCCAAATCTGTGAGTGTGTTTTTTGGAGTGTGAAATCGCTCAAATGAATTGACTCTCGTTTTTTATTTCTGCAACGTAATCGCCGGATAATGGGCTCAGAGCTGAAGGCGTGGATGCTAATTTCACATCAATTAATGCTATTTAGGGAGAACCCAATAATTGATTGCTGCTACACTAACACAACTCAACCCTATAGCTTTCATTTTCAGTGTAATTAAGGGCTTGTGGTTGTAGATCTCATCATAAATCTTAATCAGGAATCATTGTATTTTGAAATGGAAAATGAACTCCTGTATATATTTATACACCTGCTTTAATTCTGCTTCTTGGAAATAGGGAATGACAAAAGAGTCGAGTTCAACAGGGAGAATGGACGGAAGTGAACTTGAGATGAGGAAAAAATATCCAACACCCATATAATTATACTGTTTCAAATACATTTTGAACAATACTACTCGGCAGACCTTCATGAACATTGTTGCTGCCATGATGTTATTGAATTTTTAATGCCTTGGAGAATGGACAAGCACGGGAACGTTGAATGTGTCACAACTGACCCAGTGTTGCCAACAGCGACTTTCTCGCTAGATTTTATTTACTTCAAAAATGAGCAGCGCGACCTTTAATGACTTTTGGACTGTCAAGCTTTCCAATCTAGGAGTTTAATTCAATTTAATTCAATTTAATTAAAAAAAAGAAATTGTCTTTTAAATTTGTATTTAAATTTAGAATTAGTCAAACTTCATGTGAAGATAAAAAAAAACAGCAATATAAATATTACAATCATGTTAAATAAAGATATACATAAAAGAGAAAACATAACATGATAACAAAGCACCCACATATCCTATGAAGGATGGTAATTCAAATTAAAATTAAATACTCTTCCTTTTACATGATAATGGCAACTATTTACATTTTTTTAATTATTTAAAACAAATGATGATGGTAAAATGTTCTTTGTTATAATTTAACTTAGCTCTCATCAATTCAAAAGAAGCATTATCGATCATCAGCTTAACCCAGTCAGTAAATTCTGTTCAAGTCTGACTCGTACAGTGGAGAAGAATAATTCACGCTGCAGTGATTTAGAGATCCCTGGTGGGAACTCTGATCATCTCCCAGGAGACAAAGTTGGGGAGAGCTGGTAAAGATTATTCAAGCCATTGATCCAATTTTCAAATAACCTTTTTCCAGGAGATTGCAATTTGTAGTAGATAGTTAGAACAAACACATTATGATGTATCATTATAGGTTAACATAAGACTTTATGGAGCTCTGGGGAGGAATCTGAAAACTTCCCAGCAGTACATAAAGTAATTAAAACTAGCCCCACCTTTACTAGCTGGAACATGAAAGTGATGTACACATGACTGCATCAATAATTATAAAAGGGCAATTCTACATAATTAGAACTTTTACTTCTCACAATGCTGATTAAGCCTAACACCTCCAGGGAAACTCTGTATTTTGAGTTGTAGTGTCCGGAGTCTGTGGCAACTTTCCCTCGCTGGCACATGTATACCTGCAGGTGAGTTTGCCGCATGTCCCCCTTTCTCTTCAAGACTTCCTGTGTGAATGTTCTTTACTTTAACCATTCCTCTGAATGCAGAATTTCTTTTTCATCTGAAGCATCCACTGCAGATAGCTGCTGCTCCATCAGTCTCTCATATGGTAATTACTCTCTTCCCTAAACTTATGACTCCACTTATTGCAAAAAGAAGGCAGATTGTATAGAAGTCTATGAGAAAATGACCTTACTTCTCCGTAAACATTTTCCTGATGAGTTTATGGTCTCAATCACTAGTTTCAAGTATTCTTCAATACAGCATGATGTTCATTGTGTAAATTATGGTCTCATTTGCAGTAAAATAGACAATAAAGCAGTGTATGCTGCAGTGAACGGATTTCTTTCACCTCATTCACTCAAACTATTCACAGTTCCAATGTGGGAATGTCGAGAGACCCATCTCCCTGAAGAAACAACTATGTTGTATTATTCACTGCAGTCATTTGCCATCCCAATAAAACTGCAACAGCGTACATGAAAGAGGTCCTTTTTCATTGTTGTTTGTGAAGTGAATTTTCCTTGAATGTGAAACTGTACAGAACATGTACTTCATAAAGTCTGCGGCGGAACTGAATCGGTTAAAATTAAGACCAAATGTCTTGCACATATTGCTGAATGAATGCGCGCTTGTATTGAGCTTAAATAGCACTAAAAGCATTGCGTTGAATTGAACATGTGGGCGAAATGATAGTTACATCCATCATCGAATGTCTCTGTTTATTTTTTTCTCAATTTGCTAAAAGGTAACATTTTCTGCTAAATATTCCCCAAGCAGAGAGTGAAAAATTGAACAATATAATTTCTTTGTTGTCCAAAGGGTGACGGATGGAGAAATAGAATTCATGACGGAGAGTCGACCTGTAATGATTCCTGCTTGGATGCTTCTGCACCTGCCTTCACTGAGGGCACACTTTCCTCACCGCGATCTGATGGTTGCTTCTTCGGATGACATACTTTTGTTTGTAATTTAATGCAGCTCTCATACGTTTCCTGAAAGACTGAGATTAACTAAGTGAAGGGTCAATGTAAGAAGCATTAGCCTTGTTCCCCCCCCCCCCTCAATCTCATTGTTGATTTACGACAGCAATAAACTCTCCCCCACCACGTCTCAGATCGATACCCAGCATTGACCCTGAATACAGTGTTTGGTCTTTACAAATTGGCATCATGCGCATGCTGCGGAAAGTAATGGCTGGTTGCAAATCTGGCAAACTATAAGGGAAAACATCTTTAATACTGAGTAATAAAAATGAACAGTCTATTTTTCCTGCTTATTGAAAGCTTTTCATCAGGAGAGATCAAATGTGATGACAGCACTGTGTGGAATACAATAAAGGCACACAGTGGCGGGTAGATTTGTTGAGGAAACCTTGTTCAGCAGACTGTTTCAAAGTCATGAGCAGAAACCCTGAAGGACAGATTTAACACCTAGGAAGAAGAATGGGCATCTCTGGTGCATTCACTAACTGGGTGATGAATGAATTACAGTTTCTAAATTTAGCCAGGCAGTCTACCTTGAAATCGGGCTAGACTTCCATCTTAGAAGCGCAGACAGGCTGCATATTACGTCACAAGCCACGACCTCTATTTTTCTGCATTAAGGAAAAATAAAGATTGATGTCTCACCAAACATTTCATGGTTGCCAGAATAATATGTTGGGAGATGGCGTGTTGCTCGCACATTTGTCTGACTGGTCAGGGTATCCCAGCAGCATCATTTTGTGAGATGAGATCAAGCATCAGATGCCAATAATGTGTGCAAATAGAGTTTTAGGCACACAAATGTTTCTCAGAGGCTGTTCTGCTCTGGGAATAATTAAGTAACTGACCTCATTTACTTATTGTCATTCATTCATGGCAACAACATTCACAGTTTGGTTAGGTCATCAGGTTCAAGACAGCAAATCCTCATATTTAAATGTCAAAAAAGGTTGGCAATCCAAAAAAACGTTGTGATCTTTTCTAAGTTTACCACCACTATGTTTATGTTAGTTCGATAAAACTTCATCAATTGTGCAAAAATAGTTTTTTATGTTCGCTTGAGGTGGTTTTTACCTTTGTCAAAAAAGTTGATTGGAATTGGATTATGGAAACGCTTTTGCTAAATTAATTCAGACGTAGCGAACATTTAACTGATCAGCTGTCGGGAGTTCCTGGATTTTCCCATAATGCTTGTCTTTGTGTCTCGACAGCATGAAACTCAACCAGTGTTAGCTGACACGAAAGATCTTGAAATACATTCCTGAAGACCTCTCTCCAGTTTCCTCTCCTATATTGTTAGATATTGTGAGGTGACTTGTTTTGTTTCTGGTTTGCAATCTCTACCTTCACAAAACTACGCTGTAGCCAAGTTTCTTCGCTCCAAACAGTTGATGCAAACAGTTTATTTCAAAAGTTTGCTTCTGTAGGTGTAATATGCGCTCCAGCTGAGTGGAGGTTTTTGATTTCAATCACTGGTTCTTAAACTCTTACTTTCAAAGCTGATGCCCAGTGAAAACTCAAAGCGGACTCTGTGGTGTGAGAGCTAAATGTGCAACCTGGGTGTCACATCAGCGCAGGCGGACGATTGGAAGATTGTGAGCGGAGGAGGCGATTGTTGTGTGTGTGGGAGATGAGGATGGGAGCAAAGCTGTGGGAGATGCACAACAGGTGGGATTGTCTTTCCTTTGAGCCACGGGGAGGAGATGCAAACTTGTTGTTAGAGACAATGTGGGCAATGTGGTGTGATCTCTGTTTGTTGTGAAATACATAATTCCATAGCAACAGACAGGGCTTTGAGACAAAAAACAACAGATGCCGGACACTTTTCTTCTTCATCTCATTTATTTATATAGAAGGACAATGCACAATTAAGAGAGAAATGTTTTGAAACCAAAAATCTATTTTAACAAACAGTGAAAATGAAACAAAGCTGTTCAGATAAGCAGGTTGTAACATACTGTACATATAACCTGAAGTTAAACCTCAGGTTATACGCTCCCATATTAAAACAGGATACAATAAAATCAAAGCAAATGATTCTGAAATGATCTGCTTTTGTTTTTTTTCACCTCAAAATGTGCTTTCAAGAAGTATTGGTGTTCTACTAAATAATATTACATTGCATATTAAATATAATTTGACATACAGTAATTCTATATGAAAAAATAACATCAGAAAATTAATTTAGTTCAAAATCATTGTTAGAAATCCTGGTTTTACTGGGTAAAGACCACAACTCATATACACTAAGTCTGTAATCACTTTTCAATCGTTTTATTTCATTGATATTGATAAAACTCATATTGCACCTGCTCGCAGCACACAAATTATTGTAATTAATTTGCGAAAATAACGCACAATAAATAAAGTAAAAGATGATACTTACTGACTGATAGTGTTTCTTTCTGAATTTTCTAAAGATGTCACGATAACATCAGTTATAGTGACATCCCTATTATTGTGTGAAATTTTGTTTTAAAGACAAACCACATACATGCTTGTCCATCATTATTTCTGTAGAATATTAAAAATGTTTTTCATGAAATTTCCAAAGCTCACATAATATAACTGCATTTTTCAGTTTAAACATGTAAACAGCTGGAATGAAAACATTCCCCTTCTGCCTGATGTTTATGTTCATGTTCATGTTCAATGCCTCATCCAGCTTCATTTACCAGAGAAGCTTCGCTCATTGATATGTACTTACCGACATACTTTCCCATTGGACTGGAAGCCCCCAGGGGGAAACAGTTTGGATGATTGACAGTAGAGAAGCCGGCTGATGGGTCATCTTTTGAATTAAGAGAGAATTTAATTATTGTGCAAAAAACTGCAGTGGCGAGAGAATCTGATTAGGATGATCCACTGCATTCAACAGTTAGGGATGTGTGATAAGCTGGAGGCAATTAAATACACGCCCACAGACACACACACACACACACACACGCCCACACACACACACACATACACACACACACACACACACACACACACACACACACACACACACACACACACACACACACACACACACACACACATTGACTGCCACACCCATCATGCCAGAGGGGAGACATTACCCAAAAACTTTTATTCACCGATATCTTTTAAAGCAGAGGGTAAAAAGCCCCTGAAGTCATGAATAGCTTTTCTACTCATTTACAACTTGGAACGTAACTGTTGCATGTGTAATACCGTTTCTTCTTATCTTTGTGTGGAATCTGCTTCCCATTGCGCTTTAGGGTTTGTACCCCCCTCATAGACACTTTACATCCTGTGCACACCCAGAATAATCAGCCAACACTGAATCAGACATGACACATCACTTTGTTATGTGTTATCACGTAGCCACTTGTGTCAATTTATAAATTCCCCCCAGACTGTCTGGCATCTGTTTCTGTAGCTCGACATTCAAATGCAAATAAAGTGTAACTTTCATGCTCAACATAAGAGGATGTGATGTGTTGAAGAGACAAACACAAGAAGCGCAGAGCGAGCTCTGCTGGTAGAGAAATGTTTATATTAAATGCACAATATGTCATTTTCTGCCACTGGGGATCTTTCAATCAAAACAATAACAAAAGACATAGTTTGGTGGCTTTGTGAAGTAAGGTGGGATCAAGGGAGTTTGTGATTGCAGGAAGCTTCTCCCAGTTAGGATTCCTACATTGTTCATCGTTCAGGAGGTTTTTACCAGGAGACCAATTATCCACAGAGATCTCCTCCTCTCCAAAAACAAACAGACTCGCTACAACTGTAAAAACACTGAATACTGAATACAGTATAAGGATAAAAATCTCCAATGCTTTTCAACTGCCGTGAACGTTTGCTCAGCTTGTTTCTCTGATAACTTATGAGGGGGAGGTGATGGTCTCGTGGTCTAGTGGTACTGCTTCCAAATACAACACCAGATGGTTGTGAGTTAAATACCAGGTTGCCACCATTGTGCCCCTGAGCAAGGTACTTAACCCTGAGTTGCTCCAGGGAGACTGTCCCTGTAGTTAGTTCACTGTAAGTCGCTCTGGATAAGAGCGTCTGCTAAATGACTAAATGACTGTTATGATCCACGTGTCCATTGAATAAAATATGTAGTTAAAAATCTAAAAAGTAAGTTGTAAAAATGTTGTTCTGGAAGACAATTACAGGAGACTATGTTAGAAAATAGTTGGAAACATTTGGGATAATGTAGGTACACAACTTAACAACATATATAACATAGGTCTAGTTGTATTAAGACAGTTTGATGCAGAAAAACATATTATACCTTTAATAAAATATGTGCACCGATGAAATAAGATGTAATGATGAGATTTCATACACAACTACACATGACTTTAGGGTGATTGTATTTATATGATTGTTGGAAAAAGGCTACAGATGCTCCAGAAGTGATATGGAAACCAACATGGAAACTCCTAATTAGAAATCTTAATGCTCTGAACTGCTTCAGTTCTTTCCCTTTCTTAAAGCTCAAACACAAAGTGGTCCAGCCAATGAATGAGACTTTTGTGAGCGGCCACTTCAATCATGTTTTAAGGCTGGAGAGGATTAGGAAAAACATTTAGAGGAGATTACTGACAGAGTTCATCATCTGGATCCATTTTCTCACGTCAATAGTTGTCGACTTTAAAGTCCAGGCCGTGGTGACAGCGGTCAAATCATAGAATTTAATAGGAAATCTCTTCTGTTCATTTTTTTGTTTCTTCACAGAGAGCTAAAACTGATTTCCGATGTTGACACCAGTTGAGACAGACTTGTGTTCACACGGTCATAACATGTCATTCAGTTTAATCTTCGGTTGGAAGTCAACAGTCAATGCGGTTTTATCAGTAGTCCTTGAATGTGACGTCGGATCCTTTAAAAGTGTAAAATGTATATAAGAAGGTTTCGACCTCTGAAAAACTCATGGACGATTACGAACGCACGCTTAAATCGATTGTCATGAAAGGACAGAACGAGTTTACAGTCTAGTACCTCTGTGAGGCTGTACTTCGGCACAATGGGGATTTAAGCTAACGTCAACATGTTAACATGCTGATGTTTAGCAGGTAGAACTTTAACCATGTTCACCATCTTAGTTTAGCATGTTAGCATGCAAACATTCGCTAATTAGCACTCAACACCAAGTACAACGGAGGCTGATGGGAATGCCTCTTGTACAAATATGTTTTCCTCTCAAATCGACAAAAAGCCATAAAAGAGAATTTCGGTCTTTGGGTCACTCCAGGAGGTAGATATGAACCCGACCAGCACCTAAAATAATAATAATTCTACTTTCACACTTTGTTTTATCTCTCTTCTTTCTTCTACTCCTTGTCATGAAATGTTAAAAAGCCTTCTCTGTCTTTACACTGCTCGTTGATGTGTCAAGCATTCAAACCTGAAGATTAAAAGGAAAAAAGACGGCTGTTTATGAATCAGCAATGTCTCAGAATGTGAGTGGACAAGACAGCCTGTTCATGCTTGGTTAGCTTTTCACTCTCATACTCAGTAGGGCAGAAGGTTATGCCCAGAGGCTTTAAATCACATTGAAAGGGTCATTCTTCCTCAACAAAGTATGGTCTCTGGTCTGGCTAGCAAAGTTCCTTTTATCCTTAAATAAATATTAAATATTAAACGATATGTCACACTCAAATTAAAATAGATAACAAAAGGAAGAGAGGTAAGGCGGGTAATCCACGTTGTGTCCACAACAGCGGCGCCAAACAAATGTACTGTATATTGATGAAAAGATGAGCTGGTAGTCCTTGTTCCTTTTGGTGCTTTTGGAAGTGCCATACTCGATTAGGCCATACATGTCTGCCCGGGTATTACGGCTGACATTAAGAAAGCTGTTCACCGTCTGTATCACCGCTTCCACACAGCTGTGACTCACCAGCACCCCCACAATGCATTGTGGCCGAGCCCCGAACACTCCCCGAAGAAAATCCCTCCACTGGCCCGGAGCGACAGCGAGTACAGGGACAGGATTTATCCAGTTTGTGCCCTCAAATCTCTGCTCACAGCATTTAGAGGATGTGCACTGTCAGTCGCAAACTGAGGCCGAGGGGACAGCTCCGTTCTGAGAGGGGCTTTGCAATGACACATTTACGCTTGATCAGGTTACTGTGTTCTCCACAGATGTGTGTCCTTACTCCTGATTTAGTGTTGGAGCCTTTCTTAAGCTCTTTATATGAAGATATAAGACACTGACGTGTAAAACATGCTTTGGCAGAGGAAACCTTCCTATTGCTGAGCAAGAATTCAAAATGCATAAAGGTTTTAGTTTTTTTACGGTAGACATGTTGAGTATGTTTGATTAAGTAATGGGATTATCTCCTCCGACAAACCAAGGCTCAGAAACTGTCTCAGAATCAGAAATTGTAAACTAAAGTCAAAACGATGTAGGGAATCACGATGAGCACACAGATGATGTTAACTAGAAGTGAAACCGTCGCTTAGCCTCACAGAAGAGGCTTAGAGGTGTATTCCTGCTTTTTGCATTGATCCTACGCAATGCTTTTCTACGTGCTTAATGCAGCATTAAGTAAGTAGAAAACAAACAACTGAGGAATTAAAGAAAAGCTTGAATAAATATGAAGAGGAGAACTATAACAAATGCAGACACTTCCATACAAGGCCTGAGGCATGACTAGTTTGATGAGTGTGACAATTATGAAATGGCCTTCACAGTCACCAGATCTCATTACGATCACAAGTTACCGAGATCAAACCGCAGACCTGAGCTTGATCATGCTGTGCACCATAATCATCGAGCAAAGCAAAGCTCAACATGAACCAAACATGCAATTATCTCTAAATCGATTCCAGACTCGATCCATTACCAGACCTGACCTGAAACATGATTAAACAGGCTCAACAAAAGCTCAGGGTGCAGGATACTGTCTGTGCGCACAATGACAAGAAATTTGAAATAAATATAAATGAACTGTAGTGCAGATTGCGGAGGCAGAAACACCCCCGTCGTTTTTTTCAGTGGATCATGTCCACTCGTGTTTCATGCTGCTAAGAACCAACTTGTTGGCAGAGACGCACACACAAACCCAAAGCATACTTTATGCCCAACGTGGATACCTTCATTAGTTATTTAAATCTTCCAACACAACAAGGGATTTAACGCATCTGGCCTCTCTAAGCTTTTCTACACACTAAGTAGCAAATCTCTAAAACACGATTTTACATTTGTATGAGGACAGCTGAATTTGTTTTCTTCGTTAGATAAATAAGGACCAACATTTTGCAAATACACTTGTTTATGCTTATCGGACTCTAAAGACATAAATGAGGTTTTTCATATATGCTGAGGAGGAGCAGGACCGTAGAGCTTAAATGTTTTAATGGGCAAATTACTTATTTGCACAACGCAGCACCAACATACATCAGCTGCCTGTTCATCGTAGTATTGACAGCATATTCAGGGTGATGTTAATGTTCTCCTTCACATTGCAAACATATTCTGTTCACACCCATCACTTGCGTTTCGGATCTATTTCAGATCAGTTCTGACGACGTCAGCTCCCTTTTAGATCTCAGGTCTCTTTAAAAATATATACTTATGTATCAAGTTTGAGTCGGTTTCAAAATGGTCCAAAATATTGGACCTCCTCATCATGAAAACGGGATCATCTTTTGAAAGATGTTTTGGTGTTCCTGGTTCGATAATCAGACTGAATTGGGGTTTTGTTTAATTATTAAAGGTCAGTGTATGCTTGAAACAAACTAGTTTGTACCGACAAGTGTTAATAGCTGTTCTGCACGGCCACATTATAAGGTGGAGTGAAGTGGCGAGCGGTACACAATAATCATGAAGACAACAGCACAGTTTCAAACAACCGCCACTCGAAGGCATTCATAGTGATGCACTCGCACAAAAAGCTTGAAATATGCTGTCTGGTTGTATAGTCAACACTAAAAGGATAAACCCGTGTTTGGGTCAAGGTCTGCATTCATGGATTAAAGTTGTATGAACCTTCCCTGGAAAATGAAAGGGAATCCATTGATTTCTTTCCACGCAATTACCCAGGCAAACAAAACCAGCTGGCACACAATTAATTTTTTCCTCTCCTGTGATCAATTTTTGGATCGGAGACACAGTGTGTTTCCCTTTTCATGGATGTGTGC